>NC_056730.1:907953344-908253344 GCF_019279795.1 Protopterus annectens
TTATTTGTTATTTTTGATTAGAAGTTGTATTGTTCACTGTATGAATCTTTTGGGCCATCCTGAAGGTTATTTATGAAAAACGTAGCCTAACATGTACTTGTACACAGGAATTTTGTTACTGTAACTCTCATACATTAACTGTATTCTTGTGGTTTTCTGATTTTCTTATGCCTCTGGCTATGGTTACATGCCCGAAGCATTTTAACTAATAAGATTGTAAGAGGCCGGTGTCAGTTGGGCCACCCAATCCCAATAAAGGTCACACCCACTTAAGGTTGGGCCCCACTGACATGCCCCCAACACACTGTATATAACAAGGAACTTTACACCACACAGTCTCACTTTTCTGGAAATGCACTTAGATGGCTCTAATAAACCTGAAGGACTTCTAAAGAGATTCTGTCTGCATCTTCCTTGTCTTCAACTTCCTCGTCTACATTTTTGTACTATTGCCTTTGCCTTGATATGTTTTGTACTATTGCTTTTGTATTATTGCCTTTGTTCACCCAAACTAAACCAACAAGGGTTGGTGGAGAGTAACTGAGAACTCTGATTTACACATTGGTCTTCTGAGATTTCATAGTGCTGTGTCAAAGTTATCTGCGACCCACAGAGGTTCAAGTCCTGTTCTACATTTTGGCTCCCTCTGGACTGAGATTTACGGTCCAGTAAGGCAGGCTTCCACCCTGGCAGCCTTGGCCTGACTACACTGGATTTCACCACACATACTGTGTGTGTAGAGGAGCCACACATACCAAAGGATTGGACTCTCAAAAGGACTGAGCACCCGAGAGGGCGGACTACAAAAAGTTCTGGAGACACGGGCACATCCTACAATGCCCTCATTGGGCACATCCTACAATGCCCTCATTGCTGCCTAACAGGGGTATTTCACTTAGCAAGTTTCAGAAGTAAAGAAAAGTTGCTACAACCTCTTACATATGGGCTTCCCTTCCGGTATTCCACCTGAGTTGCCTGCTTTCCAGGATGCTTTTCTGACAGTTTCCAAAAGCCCTGACTCACAACCTCCTGCCCCAAAAAGGCCTGATATGTTTTTCAAGGTTCCAGAGAACAGAAGATTTCTTTTCAAATGTCCTGCAGATCTTGCTGTGATCTCAGTGTCTACAGATAGGCCTTCCATGTTTCTGTCTTTCACTTCTCTTCTTCCCTCTGATAAATATAGTAAAATGATGAGAGGCTAGCTAAAAAAAAGTCTACACATCTTTGTCGTTGGCCTTCAGGGCCATTAACTACTAAACTCGTATGTCTGATCATGTTTTGGCCCTGCTTTCTCAGGTTTCACAGCTGCTGACCGACCTTCCAGACCCTGCAGCCAAAGCGCAACTTTCTTCTATTTTAACAACCTCTTCCCAAGTTACTCGTCACTGCATAAAGTGCAGTTATGATGCAGCTGAGGTATCTGCTAGGTCAGCTGCATCTGGATCTGTCCTTAAGAAATATTCTTGGCTAAGATTACAGCCCTTGCCTGATATCAAGGCAAAACTTATGGATGCACCTCTTGACAACTCTGCCATTTTTTGGTGCTAATGCTGCTGCCCCTTTCAAATCCCTTGAAGAAAATGGAAGAGAGTTACTGGAACATAAGCATTTTTCTATGTCCTCAGTTCCTAAGTATCATAGGAGTGACCCTTCCAAACCACATTTTGTGAAGAAGAAAACACATACCTCTCCTTCCTCTTTCAAGAAAGAGACATGCAGGCAGAACTGTTTCAGAAGTCATCCAGCCACCACTCAAAAGCCTCCCTTTCCTGACAAACCAGGTAGTCTGACACTACCTGCCCAGACTGACCAATATTGCTATTTTCCAGCGCCTTTCTCACTTTTTCTTTATGGACAAACAAAATCACAGACAAATGGGTCCTTTCGGTTGTCCAAAACGGTTACTACATGGTTTGGAAATCCATTCATCCTTTCATGGGCATCCCTCAACCCCCTCGAGACCAGCTTCTTCATTTCCCTCAGGTTCTTCGAGACCTGATCTCACAGGGAACCATTCAGGAAGTTCTCCCTTTGCAAAGAGGAAAAGGGTTTTATTCTGTGATGTTTCTAGTCCCTAGAAAAGATGGTCCTCAGGTTCCCACTTTCAAGATACTCACCCTCCAAACTTTGTTCCCTCTCTTACTACCTCAGGCTCTTCTGGTTTCTCTAGATACAAAAATGGATATCTTCATATTCCAATTCACCCCTTGTTCAGGAAATTCTTGTGATTTTCTGTTGCTTCATCTCATTTTCAGTTTTGTGCTTTGCCCTTTGGACTTTCCACAACTCCAAGGGTATTCACAAATTGCTTAGCTCCTGTCATTGCCTTTTGCAGACTTCACAGAATTCACATTTACCTTTACCTGGACAACCTGCTTTTTGAAGCAGACCATCCAGACATTCTGCTAAAGAATCTTCAAACCACTATCTCCTTGCTCCAAAGCCTGGGGTTCACTATCAAGTACAATTCCTCCCTTAACCCTTTTCAGGATCAGATTTTCGTGGGTTGCAGAATAAGGACAGACCTTGTGATGGATTTTCTGCCCCTGCAAAAAAATGCAGTCTCTTCTGAACTATTTTCAGCAGTTGCTCCCTCTAACTTCACTGACAGCCAGAGGCTTTCTCAGAATGCTAGGGCTCCTAGCATCTGTTATCCCCATGTTACCCTTAGCCAGACTTCACATGTGAAAATTCCAGTTGTATCTGAAATCTCTCTGGTCCAAGCATGCTCATCACCTGGAGCTTGTTCTTCATCTTCTCCCTTGTCTGAAGAAAGAATTACAGTGGTGGATTCAACAAATGTCTGTGAATCCAGGCATCCTCTACAAACCTCATCACCCTGTGCAGGAGCTGTTTACAGAAGCTCAGACCTGGCATGGAGTGCAACATTGGGAAACTTAAATGTTCAAGGCCTGTGGTCTCCCTATATAAGGATACAACATATAAACATCAAAGAGATGAGGGCTTTGATTCTTGCTGTACAAGTTTTCCACTCTTGTCTTCTCCCAGGTCCCCTGAAACTGTTCACAGACATCATCGTAGTCCTTTGATATGTGAACAAGTGGGGGGAGACAAAGTTATACCTGCTTTGCAGGTTGGCCCTTCTGGCTTGGCAGATTGTTTCTCAAGCAAAGGTCACTTTACTAGCTGTTTACACACCTTCAACTCAAACTTTTCTGGCAGACAAGTTAAACAGGTCTATGACACAAGCCCATGAATGGATGCTTCACAGAGATGTGTTTCTGGACATTCTCCACCTTCCCCTTGAACAGACAACTTCCAAAACTTTGTGCCACAGACCCAGGCCCTCTGGTTTGGAAGGTAGATGCTCTCTCATCGTCATGGAAGGATATGTTTCTTTATGCATCCCCCCTTCCCACTCATTCAGAAGGTTCTGTTGAAAATTCAGCAGGACAAGCCAAAAATCATTTTGGTAACCCACTTTTGGCCAAGACAGTACTGGTTCCCTTTTCTGCAGCTGGCCAAGGCAGGGGGGACCGTCTCACACCATACAAGGGATCTCTTATTCACCCACATCTAACAACCCTTAGCTTGACTGTGTGGGTGATAGGCTTCTGACCCCTTTTTGATACCTTTTTTTCCTGGGGACATGCTTCTAGTCCTGCAGGAGGCCAGAAAACCCAGTACTAGGAGGTCCTATTTGCCCAAATGGAAGAGGTTCTCCATCTGGTGTCTTAAGAAACAGCTAGATCCATTTTCAGTGGATATTCCCCTAGTTCTGTCTTGTGTGAGCTCCTTAAGGCTGGATTGGCTTATTCTTCTGTTAAGTTACACTTATCCTCCATTTCTCCATGTCTGCCTCCTTTAGCTTCTAGGCTAGTGGTTTAGTTTTTTCTTAAGGGTGTCGTCCATGTCAGACCTCCCAGGAAACCTGTACCTCCCCCCTGGGATTTGAAGTTTGTACTGGAAAAGCTTACTCAGGCTCCCTTTGAACCTGCAGTCTCGGCTTCTTTGAAGCATTGCACATGGAAGACTGTTTTGCTGGTAGCCATCACTTCTGCTAGAAAAGTTTTCGAACTTCATACCATAATGGTTTCTCAACCTTTTCTTGTTTTCCACAAGGATAGGGTCTCTCGCCACACTATAACCCCTCCTTCGTGCCTAAAGTGACTAATGATTTGTCTCTTAACCAGTCTGTTCATTTACCTACTTTCCTTCCTTCCCGCCCCTCAAAATCCCATTGAAAGGGTGCTGCATACCTTGGATGTATATAGACAAGTAAAATAGTACCAAGACAAGACCAAGTCCATTAGGAAATCATAGCATTTGCTTTTCCTTTCTTCCCAGGGTGCTGGGAAAAGCCTGTGTATAAACAGGCTATTTTCTACTTTGATCTTTAAGGCCATGCCATTTCCTTCTGATTTGTTTTCCATGGAAAAACTCTCTTTCTCAGTAAAAGTTCATTCCACTAGGGCTGTGATTTCAACTGGGGCCTTCTTCAAAGATTTGGAGACTGCCTTTATTTTGGAAGCAGCTGCATGGTCTTCTCTACACACTTACACCAAGCATTACAAGCTAGATACCGTCTCCAGATCCAGAGTAGTCTTTGCCATGGCAGTCCTGCATGGCTTCATGGAGACAACTTCTGCCTCAACCTCCCTTTCATGAGCTTTGATACTCCCTCATGTTATGAATACTGCAGCATGGGAATAGAAGGACAAAATAGTTGTGTAAAATTTTACCATAACCATAGATGTCCTTCTCTTCCATGTTGCAGTATTCTGTCCCGCCCTCCTCCTCCCTTGGTTCTTGCTTTTCTTTGGGTGATATTTTGCTTCTACCTCATATCCTTAGGCTGTTGTTCTGACTGGGGCATTCATTTCTGAGGATCGTACATGCAGACGTCACTTTTATGGCCTACGTCGGCTGCTAGCCTATGTGCAATGTTGCAGGTACCTTGCAGTAGTTAAATCTATGGTATACTGGCTGGATATTTGGGTCACCTAGGTGGGGAATCCCTCTTGCTATGAATAATGCAAAATGGAAGAGAAGGACGTCTATGGTTACGGTAAGATTTTGCACAACTATTCTTTGCATTTTTTACTCAAATTTTGAAACCTCCTTTGATTGTATTCTAGATAAATACATTGTATATACACCTTGGCATTAATGTACTGATTAGGATACTAACATTTGTTTGGTTAAATGCAAGTACACATTTCTGTGTCTTACCTTGCATCCAGACAAGACTGTTGACCTACCACAAGCACCCTTGCTTGTAGGGGACATTACCTGAGAGAAAATGAAGAGATGGTAAAACAATATGGATATATAAGGCAGCCTCCCACAAGCTTACTTTAGAGCAAGACTCACGCTGTCATCTTTTAGGAAAGTTGTCATTGCTTTTGCAGTTTCTGGCTGCAAGAAAAGACAAGATATAGGTATTTAAATCCAAACATTATATATCTGTGTTAATGTTCTTTCCAAAAAGGCCTAGTGTCATGCTAAGTGCACTTGCATAGTATTACTAAGTTCACCATTAGATCACTGTTGCAGTAGCCTAAACTGTATGGATGGTATCCTGCCAAGGATTTGACGTCCCAGCTTCCAAAGCTTGAGAGTACTTTTCATATTCCTTAACTACTGAACATCTCGGGGAGCATGGTATAAAGTCAGTGGTTAGGACACCAAACTTTCAGAACTTTCCTGCCATCAAATTGTACTATTCTCTGTGGGCTTGGTGATTGACAGCCAGATACATAAGTAGCCTATTGGGAAATACTTTCCACTTTAACAGTTTTTGTGAAGAAAAGTTGGCTTTTCTGTCAGACTTTATTGCTAGGTGCTAGAACTGGTGTTTTTAGTGGTTGTCACTAAAAAAAAACACCTTAAAACTTGTATTTTTAGTAAAGTTTCCCTTCTGGAAAATTACTTTCAAACTGTTCATTTTTGTGAAAAAATACTTTAACTCATTTACATCCAAATGGTGCCTCCAGGTGCATCTGCAGTTAACTCCTGCTGATGCCTGTAGGCTTCAAATATTGCTTGTTATATGCATCAATAATTCCAAAACCATGTTATGTACAAGGTTTTAAAAGATTTTATCGTAAAGCTTACACAGTAGCAAACTCAGCTGCATTAATATTTCACCTCTCTCTAGTGCAGCAGAATAGATATTAACTGTTGTTTTCATGATATTAATTTATGTAGATATAATTTTCACATTTTTCCAAATATCTCAACAACCAAGTAACATGGATTAGAACTCTTTACCTCATATGAAAACTCTCAGCTAGATGAATAAAATGCTACTTGACAGTGTGTGCAACGTGAGTGGTTGCTGAGATATTTGCAAGTTGTTTACAAAATATTACAAATCTAATAGATGTCCTTCAAGGATGCATCTGCAGTCCTAACATATGGGTTGTCCTGCCTCAGGCAGCCCTTCGGTCGGCCGGATTCCAAAGTCTGGGTCTGGCCTCGGCTGATGTCGCACTTCACCCGACGTCATAGCTGCTGTTTATTGGGTATAAAGGCATCAGCCGACGCCATTTTCCTCAGTCTTTCTTGCCGCGCGGTGCCCGAAGCAGAAGCTGTTCAAGTGCCGGTCGGTCAGATCCAGAGATTTCTACTACCGAAGACTTCTAAAAAGCTAAGTACCCCGTTGGGGACTCTCTCTTGCCTCAGCCGATGTCAAAGTAAATAATTGTTTAACTTGTGGGAAACAAATACCTCATAAGGATTTCCACTCTTACTGCCTTCCTTGCTTAGGCCCAGACCACGACGTATCAGCTTGTCTAGCCTGTGCTTCCTTCAACCGACGGACTCTTAGACGTCGGTCGGAGTTTGCAGAGGAGTTTTTTGGTCCCGCTTTTGCATACAAAATACCGTCGGAGACTCCGACTACTCAATTAGCTAAAAAGCGCAAGGAAAAGGACCGACATTCGTGGCCCACGGTTTCGGCTGAAACCACGGTTAGGCCAACCGCGAATATCTCTGTTTCGGCTGAAACCGAACCCCCGGTTCTTCCTTCGGCCGAAAGCATGCTTCCGATAGCCGAGGCCTCACAGAGCATGGCTGAATCTGCTACTGAATTTACTGTTACAGAAGCAGCCACCCAGGATTTATCAGACACTATTCCTTTAGACATAACTACCCCTGCACGTGGGGCTACTAGACCCCCTGCTTCCATGTCTATCAAGGCTTTTGCCAGGGCTAAGGCAGCTAAATCTTCTAAGGCCTTGCCTGCCAAAACACCTTCACATATGCCTACCTCTAGTTCCCAAATACTCAGCCTGGCTGAGGATCTCATTTCTTTGATCAGAGGATCCCAACCTCACCCAGACAGGGCCTCTCAGCCCCCTCCAGACAAGAGGCCTAGGACTGAACCCCCGGAACCTGTGTCTACAGATTATTCCTCGGATGACTCAGACCTTTCTGACCCTCACGAAGGCCCATATTCTCCTTATGAGGATTCTGATGCAGAAGACTCCATTCCTTCTGCTTCTCCTCCTGAAGAATTTTCCTTTGGGGAAACCTTGCATGCTATGAGGGAACACTTCCAATGGCAGGGCCAGGATTTTTCAGATTCAAGGAAAAGGCTAAGGACTTTTTTACACTTACCACAGCATAGGCCTTTAGCCATTCCGCCAGTACCAACAGTTGTTGATGATGCATATAATGATGCCTGTACTGCCCCTGATTCTCTTCCTCCGGCCCCTGCCAAGCCAGACAGATATTACAGGGTCCCGGACACACACTACCATTTGTATAAGGCTCCTGTTGCAGACCCTGAAACCATTTCACAGGGCCCTAAAGGTGTGGCAGCTGCCTCTGCCAAAAACCCTCTTCCCTCTGAAATGGAATCTAGAGCATTAGAGAGATGGGGTAAAAAGGTTTATAATTCTGCTACTCTTTCGGCCAGGGCCTTGAACTGTCAATTCCACATGATTCAGTATCAGGAATTTTTGTTAGACCAGCTAAATAAAAAACTATCTCTCCTGAACCTATAGACCGCAAGTCCCTTCAGGATTTGGTACATAACTCTCAGCAGGTCAGTAACCATTTCTTAAAATGTGGCTATGATGCACTGGAGGCTTCTTTTAGATCAGCGGTAACTGGAACAGTGATTCGAAGACATGCCTGGTTAAAAGAACAATCCTTACCAGACCATGTTAAGTCAAAACTCCTAGATGCTCCCATGGAGAAACAAAGTTTGTTTGGCTCCCCTGCACAGGAGGTTCTAAAAAAGGTGGAAGAAAAAGCAAAATCTGTCCAAACAGTCAAGGATTTCTTACAGGTACAACCTTCGAGGTTTAGCAGAAATTGGCCTTCGAAGAATTGGTCCTTTCCAGACAACTCCAGAGCGCAGAGAGGCAGAAATAGACGCCCAAGAGGCAGGGGTCAATCTAGGGGTGCCTACAGGGGACGTCAGTGGCAACCTACCAACCAGAGAAGTACTGCCACAGAATCAGCTACAACCACTTCTACAGGGCAGACACAATGACTTGGCTCTAGTTCCGCCTACCAGGGAACAACTGGAAGCACCCTTGGGCGGAAAACTAGCCTTATTCTCCGACAACTGGCATTACATTACAAGAGACAAATTGACTTTACAAACAATAGACAAGGGCTACAGGTTTCACTTCCATACTCTACCAAAAAAAGAGAGGAATGCCAAACCTACCACCAAGCCAAAAAACAGACGCTCTAAGACAAATCAACAACTTACTAAGGATGAGAGCTATAGAAGAGGTGCCACCGATGGAACAAGGCCAAGGATTTTACTCCAGGCTTTTCCTTGTACCAAGAAAAGAAAATCAATGGAGACCTATTCTAGATTTGTCCACACTGAACACATACCTCATTGTTCCAAAATTCAAAATGCTGACCCTCCAGCAACTTCTTCCCATGCTGGGCAAGGAGTCTTGGCTGGTGACTCTACATCTCAAGGAGGCATACCTGCACGTCCCTATACGACCAGATTGCAGAAGACACCTCAGATTTCTTGCAGGATCAGAGCATTATCAATTCTCAGCATTGCCGTTTGGCTTATCTACTGCGCCCAGAGTATTCACGAAATGCCTGGCATCAGTAATTGCTCATTGCAGACTTCAGGGAATTCAGATTTACCCATACCTGGACGACTGCCTAATACAAGCGGACAACAAGGCAAAGTTAACAAAAGATTTGGGAAATGTCATACAACTGTTGCAAGCCTTGGGATACACAGTCAACATGCAAAAGTCAAGACTAGTGCCATCCCAAAGGATAACATTCTTGGGTGCAGAACTAGACACATCAACTCAGATGGCTTTTCTCACAGAAGAAAAACAAAAGCAAGTACCAGTCTACTTCATGACATTAACAACACAAACTCAGCTTACTGCAAGGAAAGTCCTGCAAGCCCTGGGTTACATGGCATCCTGCATAATATTGGTTCTGCAGGCCAGGCTGCATATGAGAAAGCTACAATGGTATCTAAGGAATGTATGGTCTCAACACAAGCACAGTCTAGAAGCCCAGATTCCAATAATTCCATGCCTGAAGCAAGAATTCCTGTGGTGGGCTCAGGCCTGTCAGTTGAACAGAGGCTTGCATTTCCAAAAACCACAGCCAAGCCAGACCATTACCATGGACACCTCAGACCTAGGATGGGGGGCACACATGGTGGACAAGTGTATACAAGGCCTATGGACCCAAGACCAGCTGAATCTACACATAAATCTAAAGGAGATGCTGGCAGTGAAACATGCGATCCAGGCATTCAGACCACTCCTTCAACAGGGTCATCTGCTGATAAGGACGGACAATACCACAGTCATGTGGTCTATCAACAAACAGGGAGGTACACATTCATACCCCATATGCCGGATGGCAATGGACCTGTGGAATGCGGCCCTGAACCTCAACATTCAACTTCAGGCCAGATTTGTACCAGGAAAAGAAAATTTTCTAGCAGACACCTTAAGCAGAACTACCACGGATGCTCACGAATGGATGCTGCATCCAGATATCTTCAAAGCCATAACAAAGAAATGGGGACTACCACAGATAGACCTGTTTGCCTCTCCACACAATCACCAATTGAAGAAATTCTGCACAAGAGCATACCACCCACTTGCTTGGAGGGTGGACTCCCTTTCCTTCAGCTGGAAAAACCTGACAGCATATGCATTTCCACCTCTTCCCTTGATGTACAAAGTTCTACTGAAGATCAGAGAGGATCAGCCAAGGGTAATTCTGATAGCTCCAGACTGGCCGAGGCAACATTGGTACCCGCTACTGAGAAGCATGTCTCGGACACACGCATGGCATCTACCTCTATGTCCCTTACTACTGACACAGGACAACTACAAGATCCTACATCCAAACTTGAAAACACTGCAGCTAGCTGCTTGGAATATTGCATAAAACAAAATAACCCAGGTTTATCTCAGAGGGTTAAGGACATTATCCTGGAGGCACGCAGACCCTCCACAAGGAAGACTTATTCAGCCAAGTGGAAAAAATACCTCATTTGGAGTGCAGCAAAGGGAGAAAATGTCTCATGGGCAAACATAGCACACATCCTGGAATATTTAGCAGAGCTGTTCCACAATGGCCTGTCTTACTCCTCCATTAAGATTCATGCATCAGCAATTTCAGCAGAATACAACATGGATCCTCCTGTCTTCTCTCATCCACTTCTCAGGCAGTTTTTGAGAGGAATCAAAAATGTAAAGCCTCCAAGGAAACCACCTTTACCTACATGGGATCTCAACTTTGTGCTGGAAAAGTTAACACTTCCTCCTTTTGAAACAGCAGAATTACAGTTCTTGTCTTGGAAAACTGCTTTCCTGCTAGCAATTACTTCAGCAAGAAGGGTATCTGAGTTACAGGCATTAATGGCAGTACAACCCTTCCTTATCTTCCATCAGGACAGAGTCTCTCTGAAAACTAACCCTACCTTTATGCCAAAAGTGGTCTCCAGAGTATCATTGAACCAAGCGATTCATTTACCTACATTCTTCCCCAACCCACAGAACAGGGGGGAAAGATTGCTACATACCTTGGATGTGCACAGACAGTTACACTACTATCTGGACAGAACTAAGACCAGCAGAAAAACTGACCAGCTTCTGGTAGCATATGCAACAGGAATGCAAGGAAAAGCAATTTCAAAACAAACAATTTCAAAATGGATAGGAAATTGTATTCGATTTTGCTACTCTTTTCATGGAAAGACAACTCCTGATAATATCAGACCTCATTCCACAAGAGCTACAGCCACCACTACAGCTTTTCTACGAGGAGTGGCTACCAAAGACATCTTAGAAGCTGCTACTTGGAGCTCCGTGCATACATTGCCAAGCATTACAATCTTCCCTTATACTCTAGATCCCGAGCAGGTTTTGCAACTGCTGTTTTGCAAGGGATCTTAACTACACCATCTTTATCTTAGTGCCTCCTCCCCCAGTTTGGCTATGGTATTCTACCCATATGTTAGGACTGCAGATGCATCCTTGAAGGACATAGTACAGTTTTGTACCTACCATAAATGTAGATGTCCGATGGGTATGCATCTGCAGTCAGGATTACCCACCCTCCTTCCCCTCTGTGGTATTCCTAGGGTATTTACCCCTCTTGTAGCTAGCTGGGGGAATCTATTATGGTGTATTTGTTTGTATATATGTATATATATATATTTTTTTTTAATATTGTTTGCTCTCTACTGTTTGGAATTATGGCATTTATCCAAATTTAGCCTTACTAGAGGGCACCTGGCATCTGGGGCAAGAAACACTGAGGAAAATGGCGTCGGCTGATGCCTTTATACCCAATAAACAGCAGCTATGACGTCGGGTGAAGTGCGACATCAGCCGAGGCCAGACCCAGACTTTGGAATCCGGCCGACCGAAGGGCTGCCTGAGGCAGGACAACCCATATGTTAGGACTGCAGATGCATACCTATCGGACATCTACATTTATGGTAGGTACAAAACTGTACTTTACTGTGTCTACTGTGACTTACAAATTTCAGTTTAAGACTTAGAATCTAAAGAATGCTACCACTACAAAATAGTTTGTGCTCAAGAATTTGCCATTTTTACTTTCATAATCCCCATGGATGTTCTTCGTGTTTCTCTGTTGCAGTCATGACATTTGGATTATCTGCCTGCATGTAGCACTCAGCCGGCCTGAATACCAGAGACTTAGGATTTCTGTGTCAGATGCTGTCGCTTCTTCCACGACGTCAGTTCATCAGGGGTGCAAAAACATGCAGCTGACGCCATTACATCAGTCTTTCTTGCCGTGCGGTACCCGAAGCAGAAGCAGTTTGCAAGTGCCGGTCGGCCGACTCCTGAAATTTTCATTTTTGAGTTTCAGACTTGAAGTCTTCTAAAAGATAAGTACCTCGTTGGGGATCCTTTTTTCTTGCTGTAACCAATGTCAGAAACAGTGAATTGTCTTGCCTGTGGAATGCAAATATCTCATAGAGATTTTCATTCTTACTGCGTCACATGTTTAGGCCTAGACCACAACGTCCCTCTCTGTTGGTTTTGTGTCTTGTTCAACGCCCGATCTGTTGTCGGGCAATTTTTGTAGCTAAATACTTTTGTGCTCAATCTCCATACTCCAAAATAGCATCAGTAAGCCATCTGACTACTGATCTTCCAAAAAAAATGTAAGGATAAAGACAGAGACAGACCGCATAGGTCCAAAACTGCCGACGACGCTACCATTAAACTAGTCGCCAGTCTGCCGGTTCTCTTCTTTCGCAGCCCCTGATGCATGCTTCTACAGATTCGCAGGCCTCTACTGAGACCCACTCGGAGTCTGGTAATGCCGCGAGATGCTTCGACTATGGAACTTGCGGATGTTTCTACCTTGGATGGGTGCTGTGCAGGCACCGGCTTCTGAGGGTGTATTCAGGCCTGCCAATTTTCATGTTAAATAGACCACTTAGTTTCAAGCCAAAAATACTGAATTTCTCATGCCTAAAGTTCGCACTGCACCTAGGAAACAGACGACCAAAGCACATTCTCAGGCCCACATGCCTCAAAAATAAATGATTAGAATGGCTGAATACCTTATTACCTTAATTAGGGGAAGCCAGTCTTTCCCCTCAGAGACCAAGAACTGATTTTTCTTCTGATCAGGAATCTGATCTCCCTGTTCCTTCTGATTACCAGGGCATACTCTTATCTACCTATGAGGATTCTGATGTAGAGGATTCCATTCCCTCTGCTTCCCCTCCAGAAGATTTTTCTTTTGGTGAAACCCTGCATACCCTTAGGGTACATTTCCGCTGGGAAAGCCAAGACTACTCAGTCCAAAAAGAGACTCGGAATTTTTAAACCTGCCTCAGCACAGGCCTCTAGCTATCCCTCCTGTTCTGGAGATTGTAGATTTGTAGATGATGTTTTCTCGGAATCCAGCCTTACCCCGGATACTTTGCCTCCAGCTCCCAGGAAACCTGATAGGTACTATAGAGTACCTGACTTTCACAAATACCTTTTCAAGAACCTACTGCGGATCCAGAGACCATTTCTCAAGGACCAAAAGGCATTAAGGCTACTACTGCCAAGAATCCTACCCCTTCTGACAGGGATTCTAGGGCTTTAGACAGATGACGTAAGAAGGTATACACCTCTACTACTCTGGCCATTAGGGCTTTAAGTTGCTAGTTTCATATGTTAAGGTATCAGCAGCATATTATGGGGCTAATTAATCAGAAAATGATGTTGATTCCTGACTGTGCAGAACACAAAGATTTACAAGAGTTGGTGCATTCTGCTGGTCAAGTTGGTAAACATACTTTGCAGTGTGGTTTTGATGCTTTAGAAGCATCTTGTAGGGCTGCTGTCACTGGGTCTGTTCTTAGAAGGCATGCTTGGCTTAAGGAACAAAACTTGCCAGATCATGTCAAAGCAAAGTTACTGGATGCACCCTTAAACCAAGAGCACCTATTTGGCAGTAAAGTGGAAGAAGTTCTCAAAAGGATGGAGGAGAAAGCTAAATCTATGCAAACTGTTAAAGATTTCTTACAAGTACAGCCACCTAGATTCAGTAGGCATTGGCCTTCAAAGAACCAGTTCTTTCCAATGCCTTCTAGGCTTTCTCAGTCCAAACCCAGGGGCAGCAGACCCCCAAGACTTCAGTATTAGGTTATGCACAGATCTAAGCAATGGGGGTGCTCCCACTTCCAAAACAGGGAGTAGTAAGCCACCCACCTATGGTAAACTTGTATAATGACATCCTTAACTCCCCCAAACCTTGCTCACGTACTTGCACCTTTAGGAGGAAAACTTGCCCTGCGTGCAAAAATCTGGGAATACATTACACAAGACAAATGGGTTCTAAACACTGTTTCCGTAGGATACAGATTCCACTTCCACATACTCCCAACGCTAAGGGGATGGCCAGACCTCCCCCCAAACCAGTGGGCGGAAACCCAAAAGCAAGTACTTTCTCTCCTCAGCATCAAGGCTATTCAACCTGTCCCAGCAGAACAAAGGGGACAAGGCTTTTATTCAAGACTGTTCCTGGTTCCCAGAAAAGAAAACTCCTGGCGTCCTATCCTGGATTTATCTATTCCTCAACACCTTTCTGGTGGTTCCAAAATTCAAAATGCTAACTCCAACAGCTGCTTCCTTTGCTAGCCAAGGATGCCTGGCTGGCAACCCTAGACTTAAAAGAAGCTTACCTGCACATCCCCATAAGGGAATCTTGCAGGAAATACCTTCGCTTCAGGGCAGGCTTTATGCACTATCAGTTCTCTGCACTTCCCTTTGGCTTATCTACTGTGCCCATGGTATTCACAAAGTGCCTAGCTCCAGCCATTGCCTTTTGCAGGCAGAGAAGTATTCAGATTTACCCATACTTGGACGATTGCTTGATTAGGCGGAAAATCAGGACTTGCTACTACAGCACCTGGCATTTTTAGAGAGACTTCTAACTTCACTGGGGTACACCATCAACGAAAAGAAATCACACCTAGTACCTGGGCAATAGATTGTATTCCTGGGATCTGTATTCCTGGGAGCAAGCTTGAACACAACTTCCCAGATGGCATTTCTCTATCCAGAGAAAACAAATTTATTTGACAAGTTACTTCAACCTACTGGCCACAAAAACCCAGCTATCTGCAAAGAAAATACTGCAAGCTTTGGGGTTTGTGGCCTCTTGCATTCTGTTAATTTCATATGCAAGACTGCATATGAGGAAACTTCAGTGGTATCTAAAAAGTCTATGGTGTCATCATTCTCAGGACCTGGAAACAATAATTCCTATCATTCCATGTGTAAGGGCAGAGTTCCTTTGGTGGGCAGAGGGCTGCAACCACAACAAGGGACTCTCTTTCACTCAACCCCCTGCTGCCCAAACCCTAACAACAGATGCATCAGACTATGCATGGGGGGGCTCACTTGGCAGGGCAGTGCATTCAGGGCAAATGGAACCCAAAGCAGATGCACCTGTATATCAGTCAAAAAGAAATGTTAGCTGTACAGAATGCTCTGACAGCCTTCAAAGACCTTATTCGTCCAAGACAACTATTGGTAAAGACAGACACCACAGTTATGTGGTACATAAACAAGCAGGGGGGGGGGACACATTCCTACCCACTCTGCAGACTAGCCATGGCACTGTGGAACACAGCCTTGAGCAACCAAGTGCACCTACAAGCTCAATTCCTGGCAGGCAAACTAAATTCACTGGCAGACTTAATCAGAAATCTCATGGACCCACACGAATGGAAACTGAAACCCAAAATATTCAAGCTTTTGGGGAACAGATGGAGACACCAGTGGTGGACCTGTTTGCTTCCCCTCAGAACTATCAGTTGAACAAATACTGCACTAGAACTCCCCACAGCTAAGCTTGGAAAGTGGATGCCCTGTCCTTTTCTTGGGAAAGCCTCTCATTCTATGCCTTTCCCCCTCTGCCTCTCCTCTCGAAGGTTCTACTAAAGATCAAACAGGACAAGCCAAGGCCAATCCTGATTGCACCAGACTGGCCACGCCAGCACTGGTATCCTCTTTTGCGCAGTCTGACAGTGCTACAACCATGGCACCTACCTCAGACCCCTTCCCCTGCTGTCTCAGCAGGGGAGCCAAATTCTGCACCCTCAGCTTCAGACCCTGAACCTTCCAGCCTGGCTGCTCCCCTCAACTCACCTCTAGCAGCCCCCAGTAAGCAGGTGCTCGATGTCTTTCTTGAAACAAGGAGGCCTAGTACTAGAAAATCCTATTCAGAAAAGTGGAAAAGATACTGTTCCTGGAGCCAGTCCCAAGGGATGGGCACAACTGTGCCCAGCTTACCTCGTATACTAGATTACTTAACAGAAATGCTCCACAAGGGCCTATCCTTCTCTTAAGTTAAGATTCATGCCTCTGCCATCTCAGCTCATTATAATACTGAGCCCACCTCTCTTCTCTCATCCTCTGGTAAAACAGTTCCTTAGAGGGGCCAAAAATTTAAGACCCCCCAGGAGAGCTCCCACTCCAGCCTGGGACCTTAACTTTGTTTTGGAAAAACTTACACCCCCCCCTCTTTGAACCGGCTACTACAGCAGAGTTGAAATTCCTCTCATGGAAAACAGCTTTACTTCTAGCCATCACTTCAGCAAGAAGAGTGCCTGAACTGCAGGCCCTTATGGCAGTGGAACCCTTCATTATCTTCCATGTGGACAGGGTTTCCCTCAGAACTAAACCTATCTTTTATGCCCAAGGTGGTGTCTAGTGTGGTTTTAAACCAGTCCATTCATTTGCCTCCTTTTTTCCCTAATCCTCAAAATAAAGGGGAAACTATACTGCATTCTGTAGACATGCACGGACATCTTAGATTCTATTTGGACAGTACTAAGCCTCTCAGAAAATCTGACCAGCTGCTAGTCAGCTTTGCTGCAGGGACAGAGGGGAAGGTAATTTCAAAGCAAACCATATCTAAATGGATAGCACACTGCATCCATTTCGGCTACAAGCACCATGAAAAAACCTACCCCATAGGGGATAAGAACACATTCCACTAGGGCTACATCTACTTCTACTGCATTACTCAGAGTAGTCCCTACCAGGGACATCTTGGAAGCTGCAAAGCAGCTTTGTACGCTTTCACCAAGCATTACCACTTGCCTACCTTTTCTAAATCCAGAGCTGGATTTGCCACAGCAGTCTTACAGGGCCTGATTGCCAGGCCTAATGCTTCTTAATCCACCTCCACCCTTCCTTAGCTTTGGAAATCAACCCAAAAGTGATTACTGCAACAGTGAAACACTAAGAACATAGTACAGTTGTGTACACTTACCATAAATGTAGATGCTCGAGTATATTCACTGTTGCAGTCTTGGTTACCCTGCCTTCAGCCCCCTGATTGTCTTTGCTTTCACCTATGCTTTTTGGTTTGGCATATCTTATACTATGTGTATTTGCTTTTTGCTGGGGGTGTTCCACACCATACAATTCCTTTCTATTTCGGGGGCACCTAACATCTGGGGCAAGAAAAAGTGATGTAATGATGTCGGCTGCATGTTTTATACTCCTGACGACCTGATATCATGGAAGAAGTGACAGCATCCGATGCAAAAATCCCAAGACTCTGGTATTCAGGCCGGCTGACGGCTACTTGCAGGCAGATAACCCATATGTGATGACTGCAACAGTGAATACACTCTAATATTTACATTTATGGTAAGTGTACACAACTGTACTTTCCAGAGATATGAACATTTCTTTGAGATGTGAGGATATAATTTGATTCTGTCAAAAGTATGAGGCTCCGCGTATTGGAAGTGCAAACTTCCTCAGCTGCATTGGAATGAATGAGTTAAAAATCTATTGCTAGGGAATACAACTAGTGGTTTTGGGATTTGTCACAAAAAAAAAGTTTTACCTCCGAATGTTGTTCCACTGACTGTCTTACAGCTTCATTACCCAAGTGCCAGACCTTTTTTTTTTCAGTAGAGACATGGACTAGACTTTAGCCTGTTTAGTTCTTCTCTCCCTGATCCACAAAAAGCATAAAGTTTTATGAGAGTCTTAGGTCTTGCAGCTACCTTTCTCTTTGCCTTGGCTCTTGAGTGACTCTGCTGTGATTATTTCAGGTACCTTGAAATGCTCATCACTTTTTTTTTTTTTTTTGCACCCTCTGGTGTTGATCCTCAAGAAGCTATAAAGGAGTGAGAGACAGGCATGTCCTCTGTGGCTGTTTGGTTCTCCCTAGCCCAAAGGGAACAGACATTCTTGTCTACATGGGGGGGGGGGACATTATGCTCTACAGCAAAGCCACTCTTAAGAAGCTTGATTCCAGGGAAGGGACCGTCCTTCTTGGTCGTTTTTATTTTCTTGGGCTGGGGGTGTCTCAGTAAAAGAAAACATAAAATTAGGCATATTTCTTCTGTTTCACATGGGATAGACAGGGAGATTGGCTGGGTTTTGCACAAAGATTATTTTAAACCTTTGAGCATTAGAGGATGCTTTCTTTGTAGCCAGCTTTTGCCTGACAGACAACTTCCTGCACACAAGAAGTCAGAAATTATATAAAATTCTCACATCCAACCAGTCAGAGCCATTAATCCTGAGGAAGAGGACGTGTAAAAGGAGACCCGTAGACTCCCTTTCAAACTGGCTAACATAAACACTGAATTGGATGAAAGAAAAGGTTCCCGCGATCCACTACAGAAGTCATCATGTTTGGTAAAGTCCTTTAATGAGGAGAGGTGATCTTGTCCATTGAACCCACCCTATCAGTCCAAGGATGTGTTCTTCAAGGTATACTGCTCTGCCTCTTCTACCTCTTGAGCGGTTTGCTCTGCAGACAGCCTCATAGACTTAGTCTCCAGCAGGGCATGGTAGGAAGCAGATATATCCAAAGCTGTTCCAGTGAAACTGTTTAAGATGTTAATTCTGACTAAAGATAAGCTGCTTCTTCTTTTGGCTTTTCCCGGTTAGGGGTCACCACAGTGGATCATCTGTCCACTCATAATTGGCAGTCGAGTTTTACGGTGCTGAGTTGCCAGCCTGGTGCCCAACCTTCCACAGAAAAGCGCACACACGCACGCACTCATGCCTAGGGTCAATTTAGAGTGTCCAATCCACCTATAGCATTGTTTTTACATCCAAATTTCAGTCATGGATCCACAGCTATCATTAGACAATGGTGTTAACCTATGGCTGGTTCCCTCATCATCCATGACAAGTGAGGACAACCCCCCAAAAACATCTGATTGTGAAAAGGGGGGGGGCATACATTCATTCATTCTCAGATTAAATGCATTTTCTTAATCAGGATCGCAATATGACATTGATTAGGATGAAGCAGGTACTTGATGAACAAATTAAAGTAAGGCAAGTGGTAGAGACTGCTTACCAGGCAAATCAGCAAACAATCCTGGTCTTCAGATACATTGTCTCTTAGTTACTCCTATAAATACTGTCAGAATACTAGACATATCTGCGGGCAGTAAAAACAGTATATTCTACCACATCAATAATGCATTTAAATTTGTACAAGTGAGAGAGACAGAGAAATAGATGGTTGGAAGTGGGTTACAATATGAGCCTGACGGCAGTGAGCTGCAATAACTTACTGTGGCCATAATTTATTTTTCATTTAGCTATGATCAGACATCTGAGGTGTACACAGTAGAGTGACTGCAATAGATATGCACCAAGAGCACCCTGTTGATGAGCAGGATTGAACCCTGCTGTCATTTGATCACAGTTAAAAGTTAGAGTTGGCATTATGCACCTGGGAAATGCATGGCTATAGAGGGCCCCCTGACAACCCATTACTCTGTGACAGCTTTCCAAAACTGGCGGCTGCTTCTGACAAATAAAGAAAAAGCATTTATTGGTCATTTTCTGACTACCTGGTTGTGATATGATCCTCATCAGGATGCAGTGGATACAGATTAAATGAATGAATGCATATAAATGTAAATAAGAGCTACATTCTGACTGTCTACTGCAATCAACCTTAGCACTTACCACCAGAGATGTTAATAGCAGCAGACATTCCTGATCTACAAGGACAATTTTTCTCTTAATGTTATTTTTGTAAATACATAGAGGACACCAGCAATCCCTGCAGGCTTGGGCAACAGTACACAATGCCCACAGAAGTGCTATGTTAACGTTTTAAACCATTTATGTATTAGAGTTACCAGGACTGGGTTGTGGCGGCAAGTGACTATAGTTATTACTAAGATAAGCAATACCATTTTAAAGGTCCTCTGGTCAATTCAGTTATCATTACTTTCCAGATGCTGTGAAGCCCTCTGGATGAGACTGGTACAAAAGTTCAGTTGAAGCTGCACAGCAAGGGAGGGAGGAAGAAACTGTGGCAACTCAGACACAGGCAATATTATTGAGTGATGGGCCATTGATTTCCGATATGAAGGAGCAGCAGATGAAATGGGGTGCATCTAAAGAGGATCTGTCACAGGAGGATGCTATGGAAATTTCTGTAGAACATCCACAGAAAATGGAGAGCAAAGAAGGTGCTCTCGGTCTAGAAGAAAATTATCTAAGAGGAAAGCTGCTTGATTTTAATACAGATGGCTAAACATATTAAGATCGATTTGAAAGAAACAGATTACAGAAAGTAATTAAAACCCAGAATGTTAAAAGGTTGGTAAAACAGATGAACATAAGGACTATTAAAAAGAATTTCTTGTGATATAAGAGAAATAAATAGGATGTATTATTGTGCAACTGAATTTAATAACGGTCTTACTACAAAAACAAAGAGTAATAAGGGAAAGGAAGGGGAGAAATAAAATGCAACCATGGAAGCATTAAATGGAGAAAAGTATAAAGCTGTTAAGACCATAAGTATCACTATTGGAGGAATATAGAAAGGGGAACAGATCATCAAAAATACCATGAAAGATGATGTGGTAAAAGCAATTCATAGCATTAAAACAGACTAGGATTTGTCATAAAGTATTGCAGATAAACTAAAACTAGCACAAATAGAAAAGTCTAGAATATATGCAAATGTAAAGGAAAAGTGCAAAATAAGCAATTCATTGCTTACTCAAAAAAGTTTTATAGAGAACTGGGAAACAAAGCAGAAAGAATAGACATACCACCAAAAAGAAGTAGAAGATACATTTTGGAGAAATACTTATGAAGACCTTGTGGAACGTAAAGATGCTGAATGGACAGAAAAGATAAAATAAACATTAAGGAGCATTAATTATATGAGATATGAAATGGGATGAAGTAATGGCCACAGTCACTGAAACAAAATTAAGAAAAGCTCCTACATGGAAAATCCAAGGCCCAGATGCAGTACCAAACATTTAGCTAAACGTATTAACATCTTTACTCAACGATTTAGACCTGTGTAAGAATTACTTTTATGTGCATCCCAAATGGACACTATCCTGGTTTATAACAGGAAAAACAATACACCTTCTTAAGAATGAACCTGCAAACCATCCTAAAAACTATAGATCAGTAACTGGCCTTCCAACAATATATCTAAGTTTATAACAGGAAAAACAATACACTTTCTTAAGAATGAACCTGCCAACCATCCTAAAAACTATAGATCAGTAACTGGCCTTCCCACAATATACAAACTATGTACTGGAATTGGTGTAGGGTGTGTTTATAGTCATTTAGAAAAAAAACTTTTCAAATGATCATTTGTTGCTTAAATAAAATTGTAATGAAGAATTGTAAAAATAGGAATAATCTTAAAGATGGCATGGATAGTTTACAAAAATCATTTGATGGCATTCTACATTCATGGACAAAAGAATGCTTACAGATATATGATATACCCTACGCCAATCAGTTACAGTACAGCAAGCATGAAACTGTAGCAAACTACTTTGCAACTAAGCCATGACAAATGCCAAATTATTATCCTTGGGATAAAAATTCAAAGGAGCATATTGGAGGGTGATTCTCTGTCAGTACAGCTGTTTTCTCTTGCTCTTAATCTGTTAATCTGTTTATTTAACAGATTAGGCCATGGTTACAATTTGGTTCCCAGAAAGCAACCTTGTTTAAAAGCCATCTCATCTACTTTTTGTGGGTAACTTCAAACTTCATTGTTCATCAGATGATGAGTTGGAAGCGTAACTGAAGATGATGAGTTGGAAGCGTAACTGAAGTGATTAAAACTTTCTGTGATGTAAGAATGCCATTTGGTCTTGATAAATGTGTAAAAGCAATGTTTAAAACATGAAAGCTGCTGTACCAAGAAAATATAAATTTGAGACAGAAATGTGGTGTAAAGAAACTTTAACAGGAGGAAGTGTATGAATATTTGGTGGTTTATGAGGGATTGGTAGTAAAACACGAACAAATGCAAATAAATCTCTAAGAATTACTTTGGAAGGCTAAAACTTATTCCTAGATGTCAAGGCAGTTTTCAATATTAAGTCCAAGATATAACCCAGTTTGCTGTTTTTGTTCTAACTTAAAGTTTTGGGGTGATTGACTGGTCCCAAAAGGTACTGGATCAGTTGGATAGGAAAACAAGAAAAATGCATCATGTTATCAAATGATGTTATAAGTATTAGTGCATACCAAGGCTATATATTTCTTGTTTTGAAGGAGGTATGGGCATCCTAGAAATTGATTACATATGTAGATCTGCAGATGTGGACTGCATACGTATGTGCTGACCTCAACAACTCCAAACATAGTGAAAGTTTTTAAAGATGAGAACATGTCTAAGATGACTTCACTTCTTAGTTAACAGAAGCATTTCTTTTTCAAGCGGGAATGAAAATTAAACCTTAAGTAGACAAAAATCAGACCGCGACTGAATGTGCCAAAAACAAAATAATGCATATAAAGAGAAGGATCAGGTGAGAAGGAAAGAAATGTGAAAAAGGCATAAATATTGTGGTGGGAACAACCTGGTGTCAATCAAAATTTAACACAGAAATGGTTAAGGAGAGATTAATTAAAACGAAAAGATGAAAGGTCAGTAATGGCGACCCAGGATAGTGGATTGTGAACACACTGATTTTAGAGTTCATTGAAAATTTAGGAGAAACAGATCAATGCAGGTACTGTGAAAAAGAATTGGAAAAAGTCACACATTTTGCTGTTAGGTGTGGTACACTCCTAGCAGAGTGCTAGTATACTAAAAGGCACGTTAACATGGTAAAACTGTTGGATTGGAGATTGTGCAAACACTACAACATTCTAATAATTGAGAGACATTGGAAATATGAATCACAAAATGTTGCAGAGAATGATGTTTGTCACATGGGATTACTCACAGTTCAAAAAATAGTTGCAGGAAAACTAGTTAGTAGTCTAGTCAAAAAAAAAAAAAAAGCAGCATTGAAGACTGAAATTGCTACACCCAGTGATTCCAGTGTCATGTACAGAGAAAGAGATGGTCATAAAACACCATGATTTGCAGGCAGAAATAAGAGCAATGTGAAAGAAAGGTGCTACAATTCCAATAGTAGTAGGAGCAACACTTCTAATAAAAAAAAATCTATAGTAGTAATTAGATATACTACTAGTACATGTAACTTCATATGAATTACAGAAAGTCATTTCTGGGCACAAGGTGGATGCTGTGAAGAGCACTTTTGGCTAACATCAAAGACTGAAACAGTACTAATTTTATGAACTTTAATTGTACCCTGACTTGTGAATGGTGTCCATTCACATCATGGTATTAGAAACCCATAACATGGATAAATTAAACAAAGAGCTCATGTATGAGTCGTCAGCTGTCCATCTCCCTAATAAAAATTCTAGGGCAATAGATAGGATGGGAAAGTATGCCAGTGTATTGGGCACCTTTACCCTCAGAGAAATAAATTACTTAACCCACATAACACATTCCAGAGGGACCTAACCAGTTAAGCTGTGGATACTTTGGGACATCCCTTGATTCTGGAGTCGACCAAACAAGTACAGATAGTCCTGAACATCACAGACCTGTTCTTGAGTCTGTACCATAATGCAACCAGTAGAGCAACCAGGGTGGCAGGCACTGGTTGGACCATGAGGTGGCCATTATTTTTTCTGTCTGAGATTTTGCGTCAACTTCAAGACATCCTTTACCAATATCCCTTTTGATGGTCCTCCCTCTTCAGATTGGCAGTAAATTTGAAGCTCACAAGGTGCAAGCAAGATGGGAAAACTCTGTCTGACAGAGTCAGGTTGGAGAATCCTCTAAGACTCTTTAATATGAATTGGAAGGGTTCCAAATTCCTATGGTTCAGAAGATCCTAACATCAGCCCTTTGATTCTTCCTGTGACAACGGAGGCAGTGGCCTTAGCTGTTAACCTCTTAGAGCAAGTAATCTGGACAAAGTAGAGGCAAAGCCCCAAAAATAAGGACATATTTTAAATATTACTCTTGTAAGCTTTTTACGTTGCTAGAATAACAGGATTTGTATTAGCATGTATTTTCTGAAGGATATGAAATCTGAAACTCAAATTTGTCATTTAGTAACTTGAATCCTCGATGATTTTCTAGAAAGCCACAAATTGTATGAGAAAGACTAAAAAATATGAAGCACAAATCTGGACATTCTGAGAAAATCTGTATAGTTGAGAGGTATGACTGGCATATATGACTCCTTTAATAGATGGCCATGAGTTTGAGGTTCACAGAATCAGGGGTACAACGAACCCTTTCAAAGAAGGGCAAAACAGCACCCCTGAGGGCTTGCCCATCTTTCTATCTCCGGAGACCGTCAAAAGAGGCGATCTCACCATGTCTTGGTGTGGATGGCCATCACACATTTGGGTGAGAGATACCATATCCAGGGGCTATACCGTAACATTTTTCCAGAAACCACTGGAGTCCCACAAGAGGCAGGGTCAGGAATTTACTCAAAGATTTATTTTAATTCTGAAGAAGAACAAGACCTTCAGGCCAGTTCTGGATCTCAGTGGCATAAATCATTTTGTAAAGAATTGTCACCGTTTTGCCTGGTCCCAGAGCAAATATCTGTATGTGCTCCATAGACCTCCAAGAAGCCTCCATCCACACAAAATTGTAAAGGAGTCCAGGAGGTTCCTGCACTTTTAAGTAGGAGCCAGTCCTTTTCAATTCAGAACTTTGCATTTTGGTCTCACCACAGCTCCCACTGACTCATCAGGAGCATGGCAGTAGTCACATCTTATCTGCAACTAAAAGGGGATTCATGTCTTCCTGTACCTGGATGATTAGTTCCTTGCTGAAACAACCTGAAAGTCCATACTAGAAACCAGCGACTACTTTTTACAGCTCTGCATGTCTTTAGGCTTATTCGTAAACTATCAAAAATTGCAGCTTCAACCTTCACAGCAAATTTTCTTTATTGAAAGCTACCTAGGGACAACTTCCTGCCATGTATTCCTTACCCAGTAAAGGCTGGTATCTCTCTCCAACATTCTGTATGGATCCTGTGTCACTTGCAAAATCACGCTGCCCTCTTGATATTAAGATTTCTAGGTCTCCTGATGACAGCAGCAATTACAGTGGTGCACTGCACCAGATAACACACAGGTTCATAGGAGATTACTAGCCTAATGGCCCTAGGGCCCTTACAAGCCTAGCCATGTTTAACTTTTGTTCCCTTAAGGGTCTAGAGATATGGTCTATGTTATAAGCAGATCTAAATCTGCACGGACTGTCCCTATCCAATAGGGACATAGGTGAAATCCCTAAGATGAATTTGTAGTTTTCCATCCAGTCGTCCAAGTTGCACTAAAAAGGGTTAATGAGGGGCTCTGTTTAACCTGTATTGGAAGTTTATTCCAGAGGGGTGGTAACCTCTGGGAGACAAATCTGTCTGTCCAGGAAGTCCTGTTGATGTTACATGCTAGGTTAAGGTCCTTAGAGCTAAGTGAATTGTGTACCATTTGACGTACGAATGTACAGCATTTCCATTAAGGGAGGATCAGAGGTTGCTCTGTATGCCAGGCACAGGTCGCCTCTGAGTAGTCTATACTGTCCAGAAGTATAGTGACCTTGATTTCAGTCTGTCCACTTAAGTGCTAAAGACCCTGCATTTTCTTTGTGAGGAATCTTTGAGGTCTCACCATTTGCTGCAGGTGCCTGTTTAGGTACAGTGAGAGCAATGTACTCAATTTTCGGCCTGGTGAAGGAAAAGTATTAGGGGGGTTATAACCTGGTTTAATCTGGAAGCTTTGCCGTTGCTTATGAGGTGAGCAACGTAGAAGGCCTTCCTTACCATTGTGGAGACATGGTGATCAAAAGTAAGGGTGCTGTCAACCTTTGTGCCCAAATCTCTCACCACTGATTTAGAGCTTAGGGTGCTGTTATTAATATGGTAATCTGCAGGGACATTGCCTTTGCCAAGGGGGACAATAATGCATTTTCATGCATTGAGTTTAAGACCATGACTTCGGTACTAATCAATGGTTTGCGTAAGTCCTCCTTGTAGAATGTTGACATTCTTTGTGGACTCTGTGACTGCTCCCAGTTCACAGTCCTCAGCAAACTGTCAGCCACAGACATTTTGTTTTTGCCCATACTTCTGAGAAGTAGATTCCAAACAGTAAGGACCCCAGCACCGATCCCTGTGGAGCAACACTGGTAATGGGTCTGCTGCTGAAGGTGCAGTCTATTATTTTGATTGTATGTGTACTGTCGGTGAGCCAGTTTGCAACCCTTCTGACAGTATGTGGGTTGCCCCCTCCAGCTAGGTGAGCTTTTCAATGATACCTGAGTGGGGGATTGTATCAGAGGCCTTGGCCAACTCTAGGTAGGCCGTGTGTACAGATGCCTTCATTCAGGGGTTTGGTGTCGATCTTGAAGATGTCCACCAGGTTCAACAGGCAGGAGCTCCCTTTAACAAAACCAAACTGGGATGGATCAAGTATTTGAAGGTCTCCTATATCCTTGTTGCTAAAAGTCTGTGATGATTCTCCCCATGACCTTGCAGATAAGGCTAGTTAGGCTAATGGGTCTGCAGTTCCCAGGGTCAGTGGATGCACCCCTCCCCTTGTGCAAGGCGATGACGACAGCTGGTTTCCATTCAGTAGGGACAAAACCAGTGCTTAGACTGTGGTTGAAAAGAGTACCCAATGGTGTTGATAACTTCTGTTTTAAATCACTGAGAACACAACCTGGGGTGCTCTTAGGTCCCATAGAGGTTGTAATTTTGGCCTTCGAGAGAGCGGTTAAGACCTGCTCTTTAGAGATACTAGGTGGAGAGTAGGTGGTAGGAATGTTTTGAGGTGTGTGTGGCGGGAGTGGAGGATGAGTTTTAACTGAACCTATCCACTAGCAGGTTGTTTGCTTCCACTTGTTCAGTATATGCGATATCATTCACTACCAGTTCAGCACAAATCTGGGCTTTTCATTTCAGGTTCCAGATGTAGCTAAAGAATGCCTTATGTTTATCCTTAGCTAGGGATGCTAATCTAGATTCATATTTAGCTTTAGAGGAGTTTACAGTATGTCTTATTTGCTTGATCAAGCTGAGAAGGGTGTGCTTCCAATTCTGAGATTTTCTTCTTCCTCTTATTATATAACCTGTTTATGGCAGATGTCCACCAGGCAAGCTTGTGACATTGCCTAAAAAAGACAGTATAGGGGAGGCAAGAGCCTTAGCCAATATCTAAAAGCCCAGAGGTGACAGGGAGACCATCTCTGCAAAGCATTGTGGTCTATCAACCATATCATCCCAGGCTGACATGTACTGGATTCCCTTAGAATGACACCAGAAACTAAGCCAGCTGAAGTCACTTATTTTTTTGTCTGTATTGAGGCATCATCCAAGGTGAAGGTAGAATACTCCTTAAGGCTAGGGACATACCCGTTTGGGACACATAATCAGAGAGCTCATTCATGTCTGTCTTCATAAAGTCCAGTGAGGTACATCTCAGATTATTCACACCAACATGAACTATGACAGAGTCATAACAGTGCCTGTTAAGAGACTTGAGTGCATGGATGGTGATGTGGATCCTGGCACCTGACAGATAGCTGACCGTGACCTTTTTGTTCAACCTGGTGACTGGGGATATCTGTGTGTCTTAGTGGAGTCAGCTATGATTAAAGTTGTATGCGTGGATGGTGCAGGAGGTGAAGTGTGTGAGCTGACAACCTGCTTAGTATCTGATCTACTGATTTGTGAGCGAGAGCGCCTAGATTCTTGGTTATAGCTGCATCTCTCACATATTGAATTTGTTTGAATTAAGAGAAGTGGGTTGTCCGTGTACATGAGGCAATTGCTACATTGGTTCAGGATGCCCATGTTGATCAGGTTGCTGGAGAAGTGGTGGGAAATTGTCCATTCATGATGCTAGGTGAAGTACTGTGGTCATTAACAGGGATGGGACTAAAAGGACCAGGTATGGCTAAGGGAGAAGAAAAGTTCTAAACTACGAGGGGCTTAATGGGCAAGACTTGTGGAGGAACCTCGAGGCTCAGCTGACTGTCCTAACTGGGCAGTGAAGCACAGCAGCGAGAAATACCCAGTGGAGCACAAGCATTTGACTAAGGGAAAATATCTAAGAGTTTGCTTCTGTAACTGCTAATGGGTGTCTCCTTCACTGTGAGGTACTGCACGCCAATGAAACCTGCACAAATGCAGGCAGCAAGTAGCAACGAAATCAAACTGGTTTCGAACACACTAACCAAAGGTGGCACTCTAGACTGGACCCTGGGCCAACAATCACCACTCTGATAGGTCCTTAGCAACACTCTACTCTCACTAGGGTGTAGGGGGAGGCCTTCTTTTGTAGAGAAATGCTGGATTAGTGCTCAGAAACTGTAACAGCAGACTATGTCCAACAGATGTGAACCAAGTCTGTGCTAGGCTAAAAGTGCAGGAAACAGCAAAAAATACGGTATAATACAGTTCAAATAAACAGCACACAGTAAAATACAATCCTCCCCAGAAGCTGCAGCAGCAGTTGTAACTAATGACATCTCTGCTCTGGGGTGGGATCTCTTCAAAGGGATGATGGTCCATGATGTGTGGGATCAGGAAGAGGCTACTGTTCACAAAAAAAAAAAAAAATCCAGTGGATGACTGGTCCTCCCACACCTTACTTTAGCAGACATTCTGTTATCCGTACATCAACTGCTGTGATGAATTATAACATAAATATAGTATATCCACTGTAGAATCCTGCCTTATGAGTCAGATATTTTTAGGTAGAATTCTAACATGTTTATAAAGGAAATGTGGTATCATGGAAACCAAAAATTGCTTCATGTTTCCTTGCTGATACTACACATGAGATATGCATATATTTATTCTGCTGTACCGTAATCTGTGCATTTGGGTATTTTATGCATAATGTGGTCACAGTTAAGCAAACAGTAATGCCCAACTGGGTGAGCGTTATTGGGGAAATAATTCTACACACATTACAAGTCCATTATTTATCCTATAATGCCCACCTTGGAAGTGTTGGAGGAAGATTTGTACATCAAAAAATATAAGTCATGTAAGTAGTTAAAGCACATGCGCACATGCCAGGCAGTAGCAGACTTTGAACATACCTGAGATGCCTCATTGTAGTCAAATGAATGAAAAAAATATTAAACAGAGCAAGGGATTGTAATCCTCCAATGCCTGTCTGATTTTGACTTGTATTCTTGCTCTCTCTTTCAGAAACTCTTGTTTTCTGGTATTTTACAGAGGACTGCAGTCAGCAAAACCAGACATTATAGTTTCATACTTATTGTTTGTATTAATGGAACGCTTCTTGCTTTTCTTCACACGCTTAATTGCATTACCCCCCCCCCAACATATACACACACACCTCTTGCTAAGTGCGATAAGGAGGAGTAAAACTGCAAGTCATTTTAGCTGCTGTTGCAGTTTTGATAGTTGACTTTATTTTTGTTTATTAATTTTTTTTATTTAGTCTTTTGTTACACTCCTGTAGAAAAATGGTGGCAGGTTTTTTTTCAGTTTGTACTTGTTGCCATGAAGTACCCGCGGTGGTGGTGCTGCGGTAGCGTTGTCGCCTCACAGAAAGACACTGTCCGGTTCGATTCTCAGCTAGAGCGTCTTCTCTGTGGAGACATGCGTGAATGGGCGTACCTTCGTTGAAGGCTGTGCGTCAGGCCTGGCAAGCCGGTATGTAAAAATCAACTGCCAATCATTAGCGGACTGGAGTTCCGCTGTGATGATCCCTAACCGGGAAAAGCCGAAAGACACAAACAAACTTGTTGCCATGAAGTGTCGGACTTGTTTTTACTGGGCAATAGCTGTGCATTAATATCCTGTGGGAGGATATTCATTGTTGAGTAGTATCTATGTATGATTTGACCATTATCTAACATAGATTAATGAAGGTGTGTGTGTGTGTATATATGTATATATATATATGTATATGTGTATATATATATATATATATATATATATATATATATATATATATATATATATATATATATATATATATATATATAAATATATATATATATATATATATATATATATATATATATATATATATATATACATTTTTTTTTATATATGTGCACACACACCTGCATGTACTTTGTCATTTGGTGCATGTATCATCTTATTACAGTAATATACAGAGTAATGAATTTAAAATTATTGTGATTCAAGTTGTAAATTTCTGATACCTTTTGTCTGTGTAGGTATTTTGTGCTGATTGCTGTAATCGAAAAAGCAAGCTGCAGTATTTGGAAAAAGAAGCAAGAGTTTGTGTTGTTTGCTGGGAAGCCATTAATAAAGGTAAGGTATAGTTGTTAAAAAAAAAAAAAAAAAAAAAAAATCAACCTGCATGTTTTGGAAGATATTTTAAGAAGCCTGATTTTAAGTAAGTGAAAGATATCCAAGAGAATATATAATATGTGATTAAAGAATTCAGGAAGGCTATAGAGTGGGTACAGCATTTTGCAGCATACTGAAGTCGTTATGGAGTGTTTATAAATTTGTAAGGAATTTTTAGTGTAAAAGTTTATGAAAGGAGTGTATCTAAATTCTTCGGATATGGCTTTCATGATATCACCTTAAGAAACAAAGGAAGGGCATCGACGAACTTGGATACTAGATAAAGTTACTTCCTTAGAACAAGCATACTTCTGATATTAAATAATGAAGGAAAATGTAAAATGCAGTTCTCTGCATAAGACCTTGGACTGAGATGATTCCAGTAATGCCAGGATGGTATAATGTCCTTTGCAGTATTTGTGATCTTTTCTGGGTCATGATTTTTATACCCAGCAACATTATTCGGCATTTGTTGCTTACAACATAACTTTCTACTCCTGATTCTTTTCCATTTTTTTGGGCCCAGTGTCTTTGTTTCCACATAACTGGTCGTTTTCGGGTGTTTCTTGGGTGCTAGGTAGGGAGTTAATTTGTGCACTGGGGCAATTGATGAGTTATCCATAAAAAGGGGATTTTATTTTTCTACTTATACTTTTTGAGTACACAAGATGTACATTAACATCCAGTTATGTGAAATGCATGCTCACTTATGACTGCACCTCTGGTGTTTTGCTGTTCATCAGCATAGCTGACATACTGAACATCAGGGCATTGTACTGCAGACCGACCACTGCTGGTGCATAGTCCAGTAATGGTAAAGCCCTCATTTATACCTTGGATGAGAGAGCTGACTGTTGGCTGCTGTATTCCACCACTCATGTTGGCACCTGAATATTTGAACTTTGTTATACGTCTAGTAGAGGTCGGGTAGTGAAGTGCCAAACAATTTAGCAGTGATCTGGCTTTTAGAGCCCTTAATTACAGATTAAAGAATAGAAATGACATTTTGGTGACCATCCCTCCAGAGTAATTGAAGGGTATTTTTACTTTTCTGATAGTACCTTGCACTGCACGAAAAAAAAAAGGCTTCCTTCACCAATGAGTAATGGCAAAGAGGTCCTGAACTATGATTCATTGTATACCTGGATCAAAATTTTCAGCCTCCTGGAATATTTTATCATATCTGAAGTGTTAAAGTTATCCAGTTATTTGCTAAACTCATCAGAAGTCATTTTAATAATGAAAGGGCTATAGGTGTGTGTTTTTCTTAACTTTTTCTTTCTTTATTTAAAGACTGATAATATGAACTATTAACTTATTTATTTGCAAGTCTTGTAAACATCCATTATTTTACTATATAATGTGTATAAAGTTGCTTCTTTAAATCAAAAAGTTGTATAATTGTGTGTTTAAAGGTTGGTAATACAAATTAGAAATGTTTAATTATAGAGTAAAATTTCACTTTTTTTTTTTATTCACCTTTCTTTTAATTATGCATATACAGTGTACACTGGTAAAATATATTATATTGCCAGCACTCAAATAGCTGCATAGAAAATATGCCATAACTGTCTAAAGTTAATGGTAAATTGAGGAATAAACCTATCTTTTGGAGTTCCCATATTAATTAATTGTATAACTCACCAGTTTAAAATCTATTATACGAAACAATAGTAAGACGCTGTCTGGTTCGACTCTCAGCTAGAGCGTCTTCTGTGTGGAAACATGCGTGAATGGGCGTACCTTCGTTGAAGGTTGTGCGTTAGGGCTGGCAACTCAGCACGTAAAAAATCAACTGCCAATCATTAGCAGACCGGAGTTCCGCTGTGGCGACCCCTAACCAGGAAAAGCAGAAAGGCACAACAACAACAACTGTCTATAGTCTCCCACTATTCATAGCTGCTCTAAGAGCTGTGAGTGTGCGCAGAGGGCAGCACCACTGCAGGTCATTTTAGTAGTATACTACCAAACAGTTTCTCTTAGACTTTTAAGTGACTCTCACCTATTCCTTCCCATCTACTAAGGATCTAGTATAATGGATAGGCAGTTCCATCATCTCTTTTTGTGGCATGGTGGATATGGGCATCAAGAGGCAGTGTAGTAATTGCTTCATGTTCACTGACAACCATTTAATTTTAGAGCAGATGAACACTGTGTAAGAGATGTAGATACACAATGTTATTGGAGACGAAGCTCCCATTTACACACACAAAAAATGCAAACCAGGTTGTCAGCGTTACACCCAAAACATTCACTCCCAGCACTAAGGAACGAGCACATAGACCTACATATGCAGAGGTACTCACTTCTAATTTACCAACATCTTCAAGACCTCCTAAAAGCATCTCTCATTGGCTCTGTGCACACTCAGTGGCAGCACCTCACACAACTCTGAAAGTCATAGTAGCCCCGCTTCCAAGCCCATAAGGCTATACACCACACAGCCAAACATTCTAGTTATTGGGGATTCCATTGTAAGACATACTGATGTCCCCCTTACCAAGCTAAACAAGGAGATCATCACAGTGAACTGTTTGTCTTGAGCCAGGATTCGGCACATTATGCAGACATTTAGATCTTTAAACCACAAGTACCACTGTGGCGCAGTCATAGTCCATATGGGTGTAAATGAACCAAGACCTACCTCACCGAAGTGTCCCAGGTGGGTTATGAATTTATCCTTGAGTAGCATCTTAACTTCACTAATGATGATGCCATAGTGCCAGCAAAAGAACTGACTTCAATTGGCTTAATTTCTGGTGTCACAACAAGGGGATCCAATATGTATCAGCCTGGGGAGACATGATTGACAAACGTTTTGCCAGAGATGGTTTGCATTTGTCACCACTTTGCTTCCAGATACTTGTAAAAACTTTATCTATCCCCGTAGTGCCTTTTTTAGGCCGTGCCAGGTTGTTAAACCCTCCAACATAACAAAAATCACTCACTGCCTAAAGGTACTGCTGCTTAACACTATTTTATTATTATTATTTTACATTTGTTGACCGGGCTAGTCTAGCTGGACATGTATCCGTTTTCAGTAGAGGCCCGGGGAGAAAAGCTCCAATACAAGAAGTAAAGAAAAACATTAACCACATAAAACAAAGATATGCATAAAAAAGTACAAAGGTAGACTTATGTAAGAATTTAAAATAAAATAGCAAAAACTAATTTACAAAAAACAACCAATTAAAATAAAATTAACAGGGGTGCACATACTAAAGTTAGATTAATAAAAACAGGTAATCAAAACACTAGATTGAATTGCATGGAGGAGAGGAAAAACAAAATTTCTGGTAGAGTCTATATCTAAGAGATAAGTATAAACAATTTAATATGTTGTTTAGAAGCTCAGTCAGAGGAGGGGGGTGGAAGTTAGGTGTAAGGGAGAAGTGATTTCAGTCGGGGTTACACTAAGTGTAAATAAAAAAAAAAAATGCATTCTCTGGAAGCACTCCTCACCATGGAGAATGTAGTCATGGAAACATGGTTCAAAACCACGGAAAGCACCCTGACTATCAAAGGCTACAGTGCCTTTCATACATTTCGATCCTCCTCAGCTCAGGATAAAAAAAAGAAGGGAGAAGGCGTCTTGGTGTTCATAAAGGACAAGTACACTGCTAGACTGGTCCAACATGACTTTCTTGAGCTGCTGTACGCTCAGCTTAACTGTAGGTGCAACCCCCATCATATCCTTGCTAGCTACAGATCCCCTAAAATGAGGCTGGAAAAATAGATGATCTACCTAAACCTGCTTTAATCTCTTAACATTAGCCTAATGCCATGTTTATGGGTGACTTCAACTACCCCTCCTTAAATTGGGAGACTTTCATGACCCATAATTCACCTGCTATGGGGTTTTTGGACTTTGTCAATGCAAACATCCTGTAGCAACTAGTTAGCTCCCCAGTTAGAGGTACAAGTATCCTAGACCCTAGTACTCATGAACAGGGGAGGATGTTGCTCCCTCCCGTGCATTAACTCCTCCCTGGTAAAATCTGACCACAAAATGATCTCCTTTAATAGTAAAACTAACTCAGAACCCCCATCAAACTCCAGAACTAAGAACTTTACTAAGGCCAATTACCTGAAATTAAGTGGCAGCTTATTAAATTTTCAAGCCCCTCTGAACCAGGATGACACTGAGGTCTACTCAGAGCTGTACACAGAGGCACTGCACAACCATATTCATAGCTGCATAGAGGAGGCATTACCTGTTTGAGTCAAACCTATGATTACTGGTAAAATAAACGACCCTGGTGGACCCCAGCATAAATTGTTTATTCCAAAGCCAAGAAGAAACAGTCAAAATGGTGCAAAGTGACACCAGTCTAAACAGACAAATTAGAGAGTTGGTATAATCTGCCAAAGCAAACTGAGGCAAAGATAGCCTCCCAGGTGGAAGAGAACCATGAGACTTTTTTCAGTTACCTCAGGTGAAACAGTCAGCAATGTGCTGAGTTAGTCATGAAAGGCAACACTTGCACCCAGCCTGAAACTATAGTAGTCCTGCTGGCCGACGAGTTCAGTTCAAATTCAGCCCCCATTACCTCCTACCACACCCAAAGAAATATCTGCAACCCTCCCCCTACATTATTAGGGAACAGATCCTTACTGCTCTCGCTAAAGCTAAAAACACGGCCTCCGTGGGTCCTGACAGCATTCCAGGATGCTTCTTGAATAGTTTTAAATAAAATCCATCAGGGCAGCTTGAAACCCTCTTTAACCACAGCCTCCAGATGGGCTTTGTCCCAGAGGAATGAAGGACCATAACAGTCATTCCTCTGCTGAAGGGGGACCCATCAACTGTTTTGGGTCACTACAGACCCATAAGCTTGACCAGTCTTATCTGGAAGGCCATGGAGAGAATTGTTATGAATATTCTGCAAAGGGAGTTCTTGCCTACTCAGTCTGATGGACTTGTTTCAGAAAGTCACCAGGGCCATGGATGAGGGTAAAACAATACACACTGCTTATCTTGACCTGACCAAATCTTTTGACACAGTACCCCTCTTGGGGATCATAGATAAACTTTACTGAGTTAGGCATAAACCCCTGCATCATCAGATGGGATAGCCAGCTGGCTCCCTGACAGGATACAGGTTGTCTGGATAGGTGAATCCACTTCCGATAAGAACCCTGTTACTAACAGTGTCCCACAGAACTCAGTGTTGGGACCCTTCCTGTTTGATGTATACTTATTTGAAGTTTGTAAAATGTACATAATTCTAGGGGGTGTCCATTGTGCTTGTCTCACTGTAAAAAAAAAAAAAAAAAAAAAGCCTTAGTCTAAAATTTGTTTTGACTTTCATTAAAACAGCATTTGACATGAATTCCTGGAAAAAGAGGGCCTGTCTCATCTTCATGTAGGTAAGACTGTTGGGATCCTTGTGTCAAGGGTAAAATTTCCCTTTTTTATAGTAATGACTGTTGGTCATTGTGCTGATGTCCTTCAAGGATGCATCTGCAGTCCTAACATATGGGTTGTCCTGCCTCAGGCAACCCTTCGGTCGGCCGGATTCCAAAGTCTGGGTCTGGCCTCGGCTGATGTCGCACTTCACCCGACGTCATAGCTGCTGTGAATTGGGTATAAAGGCATCAGCCGACGCCATTTTCCTCAGTCTTTCTTGCCGCGCGGTGCCCGAAGCAGAAGCTGTTCACAAGTGCCGGTCGGTCAGATCCAGAGATTTCTACTACCGAAGACTTCTAAAAAGCTAAGTACCCCATTGGGGACTCTTTCTTGTCTCAGCCGATGTCAGAAAAAGTAAATAATTGTTTAACTTGTGGAAAACAAATACCTCATAAGGATTTCCACTCTTACTGCCTTCCTTGCTTAGGCCCAGACCACGACGTATCAGTTTGTCTAGCCTGTGCTTCCTTCAACCGACGGACACTTAGACGTCGGTCGGAGTTTGCAGAGGAGTTTTTTGGTCCCGCTTTTGCTTACAAAATGCCGTCGGAGACTCCGACTTCACAATTAGCTAAAAAGCGTAAGGAAAAGGACCGACACTCGTGGTCCACGGTTTCGGCCGAAACCACGGTTAAGCCAACCGCGAGTGTCTCGGTTTCGGCCGAAACAGATTCTTCCTTCGGCCGAAAGCTTGCCTCCAATAGCCGAGGCCTCACACAGCATGGCTGAATCCGCTACTGAACTTACCCCTGCTGTAGCAGGCTCCCAGGATTTATCAGATACTATTCCTTTAGACATATCTACTCCTGCACGTGGAGCTGCTAGGCCCCCTGCATCTATGTCTATCAAGGCTTTTTCTAGGGCTAAAGCAGCTAAATCTTCTAAGGCCTTGCCTGCTAAAACCCCCTCACACAGGCCTACCTCCAGTTCCCAAATGCTCAGCTTGGCTGAGGATCTCATTTCTTTGATCAGGAGATCCCAACCTCACCCAGACAGGGCCTCTCAACCCCCTTCAGAGAAGAGGCCTAGAGCAGACCCCCCGGATCCTGTTTCTACAGACTACTCCTCGGATGATTCAGAAAACTCAGGTCCTCCAGAAGGCCCATATTCTCCTTATGAGGATTCTGATGCAGAAGACTCCATTCCTTCTGCTTCTCCTCCCGAGAAATTTTCTTTTGGGGAAACCTTGCATGCTATGAGAGAGCATTTTCAATGGCAGGGCCAGGATTTCTCAGATTCCAGGAAAAGGCTAAGGACCTTTTTACATTTACCACAGCATAGGCCTTTAGCCATTCCTCCAGTACTTACAGTTGTTGATGATGCTTATAATGATCCCTGTACTGCCCCTGACTCTCTTCCCCCGGCCCCTGCCAAGCCCGACAGATATTACAGGGTCCCGGACACACACTTTCACTTGTATAAGGCTCCTATCACAGATCCTGAAACCATTTCACAGGGCCCCAAAGCTGTAGCAGCTGCCTCTGCCAAAAACCCCCTCCCCTCTGAAAGAGAATCTAGAGCATTAGAGAGATGGGGTAAAAAAGTTTATACTTCTGCTACTCTTTCGGCTAGGGCCTTAAACTGTCAATTCCACATGATTCAGTATCAGGAATTTTTGTTAGACCAGCTAAATAAAAAACTGTCCTCTCCTGAACCTATAGACCGTAAGTCCCTTCAGGATTTGGTACATAACACTCAGCAGGTCAGTAATCATTCCTTAAAATGCGGCTATGATGCACTGGAGGCTTCCTTTAGATCAGCTATGACTGGAACAGTGATTAGAAGGCATGCCTGGTTAAAAGAGCAATCCTTACCAGACCATGTAAAGTCAAAGCTTCTAGATGCTCCCATGGAGAAACAAAGTTTGTTTGGCTCCCCTGCACAGCAAGTGCTAAAGAAGGTGGAAGAAAAAGCAAAATCTGTCCAAACAGTCAAGGATTTCTTACAGGTCCAGCCTCCGAGGTTTAGTAGAAATTGGCCTTCGAAGAATTGGTCCTTTCCAGACACCTCCAGAGCACAGAGAGGCAGAAATAGGCGCCCAAGAGGCAGAGGTCAATCCAGAGGTGCCTACAGGGGACGTCAGTGGCAACCTAACAACCAGAGAAGTACTGCCACAGATTCAGCTACGACCACCACGGGGCAGACACAATGACTTGGCTCTGATACCGCCTACCAGGGAACAACTGCAAGCACCCTTAGGCGGAAAGCTTGCCTTATTTTCCGTAAACTGGCATTACATTACAGGAGACAAATGGATTTTACAGACAATAGACAAAGGCTACAGGTTTCACTTCCACACTCTACCAAAAAAGAGAGGAATGCCAAACCTACCACCAAACCAAAAAACAAACGCTCTAGCACAAATCAACCACCTACTAAGGATGAGAGCTATAGAAAAGGTACCGCCTATGGAACAAGGGCAAGGATTTTATTCCAGACTTTTCCTGGTACCAAGGAAAGAAAACCAATGGAGACCTATTCTCGACCTGTCCGCTCTGAACACATATCTCATTGTTCCAAAATTCAAAATGCTGACCCTACAGCAGCTTCTTCCCATGCTGGGCAAGGAGTCTTGGCTGGTGACTCTAGATCTCAAGGAGGCATACCTGCACGTCCCTATATGACCAGATTGCAGAAGATACCTCAGATTTCTTGCAGGATCAGAGCATTATCAATTCTCAGCATTGCCCTTTGGCTTATCTACTGCGCCCAGAGTATTCACGAAATGCCTGGCATCAGTAATTGCTCATTGCAGGCTTCAGGGAATTCAAATGTATCCATACGTGGACGACTGCCTGATACAAGCGGACAACAAGACCAAATTAACAAAAGATTTGGAAAAGGTTATACAACTACTGCAAGCCCTGGGATACACAGTCAACATGAAAAAGTCAAGGCTGGTACCATCCCAAAGGATAACATTCTTGGGTGCAGAACTGGACACATCAAATCAAATGGCATTTCTCACAGCAGAAAAGCAAAAGCAACTACCACTCTATTTCATGGCATTATAAACGCAGAACCAGCTTACAGCAAGGAAAGTCCTGCAAGCCCTGGGATACATGGCATCCTGCATAATATTGATTCCACATGCCAGGCTACATATGAGGAAGTTGCAATGGTACCTAAGGAATGTATGGTCTCAACACAAGCACAGTCTAGAAGCCCAGATTCCAATACTTCCATGCCTGAAACAAGAATTCCTGTGGTGGGCTCAGGCCTGTCAGTTGAACAGAGGTCTGCCCTTCCACAAGCCTCACCCAAGCCAGACTATCACCACGGACGCCTCAGACCTAGGCTGGGGGGCACACATGGTGGACAAGTGTATACAAGGCCTATGGACACAAGACCAGCTGAACCTACATATAAATCAAAAAGAGATGCTGGCAGTGAAACAGGCATTTCAGACATTCAGACCTTTTCTTCAACAAGGTCATTTGCTGATAAGGACGGACAACACCACAGTCATGTGGTATATCAACAAACAGGGAGGCACACACTCATATCCTCTATGCCGGATGGCAATGGACCTGTGGAATGTGGCCCTGAACCACAACATTCAACTCCAGGCCAAATTTGTGCCGGGAAAAGAAAATTCACTAGCAGACACCTTAAGCAGAACTACCACGGATGCCCACAAATGGATGCTGCATCCAGACATCTTCAAAACCATTACAAAGAAATGGGGACTACCAGAAATAGACCTGTTCGCATCCCCACAAAACCACCAATTGAGGAAATTCTGCACAAGGACATACCATCCACTGGCTTGGAAGGTGGACTCCCTATCCTTCAGTTGGGAAAACCTGACAGCATATGCATTCCCACCTCTTCCTTTGATGCACAAAGTGCTACTGAAGATCAAAGATCACCCAAGGATCATCCTGATAGCTCCAGACTGGCCGAGGCAGCATTGGTACCCGCTACTGAGGAGTATGTCTCGGACACACGCATGGCCTCTACCTCTAGTTCCTTTACTACTAACACAGAATAACTACAAGATCCTTCATCCACACTTGAAAACACTGCAGCTAGCTGCTTGGAATATTACATAAAGCAAAATAACCCAGACTTATCTCAGAGGGTTAAAGACATTATCCTGGAGGCTCGCAGACCCTCCACAAGGAAGACTTATTCAGCCAAATGGAAAAGATACCTCATTTGGAGTGCAGCAAAAGGAGAAAATGTATCATTAGCAAACATAGCTAACATCCTGGAATACTTAGCAGAACTTTTCCACAATGGCCTGTCTTACTCCTCCATTAAGATTCATGCATCAGCAATTTCAGCAGAATACAACACGGATCCTCCAGTCTTCTCTCATCCTCTACTCAGGCAGTTTCTGCGAGGAATTAAAAATGTAAAGCCTCCAAGGAAACCACCTTTGCCTACATGGGACCTTAACTTTGTGCTGGAAAAGTTAACACTTCCCCCTTTCGAACCAGCAGCAACAGCAGAATTACAGTTCTTATCTTGGAAAACTGCTTTCCTGCTTGCAATCACTTCAGCAAGAAGGGTTTCTGAATTACAGGTATTAATGGCAGTACAGCCCTTCCTTAACTTCCATCAGGATAGAGTGTCCTTGAGAACTAATCCTACTTTTATGCCAAAAGTGTCTCCAGGGTATCATTGAACCAAGCAATCCACCTGCCAACATTCTTCCCCAACCCACAGAACAGGGGGGAAAGACTACTACATACATTGGATGTACACAGGCAATTGCGCTATTATCTGGACAGAACCAAGACCAACAGAAAGACTGACCAGCTTCTGGTAGCATATGCATCAGGAATGGAAGGAAAAGCAATTTCAAAACAGACAATCTCAAAATGGATAGGAAATTGCATTAGAGTTTGTTACTCTTTTCATGGAAAGACAACTCCAGAAAACATCAGACCTCATTCCACAAGGGCTACTGCCACTGCTACAGCTTTCCTACGAGGAGTGGCTACCAAAGACATTTTAGAAGCTGCTACTTGGAGCTCCGTGCATACATTTGCCAAGCATTATAATCTACCTTCATACTCCAGATCCCGAGCAGGTTTTGCAACTGCTGTTTTGCAAGGGATCTTAACTACACCATAATCATCTTAGTGCCTCCACCCCCAGTTTGGCTATGGTATTCTACCCATATGTTAGGACTGCAGATGCATCCTTGAAGGACATAGTACAGTTTTGTTCCTACCATAAATGTAGATGTCCGAGAGGTATGCATCTGCAGTCAGGATTACCCACCCTCCTTCCCCTCTGTGGTACTACTAGGGTATTTGCCCATCTTGTAGCTAGCTGGGGGAATCTATTATGGTGTATTTGTTTGTATATATGTATATACATGCTTATATTGTTTGCTCTCTACTGTTTGGAACCATTTGCATTTATCCAAATTTAGCCTTCCTAGAGGGCACCTGGCATCTGGGGCAAGAAACACTGAGGAAAATGGCGTCGGCTGATGCCTTTATACCCAATTCACAGCAGCTATGATGTCGGGTGAAGTGCGACATCAGCCGAGGCCAGACCCAGACTTTGGAATCCGGCCGACCGAAGGGCTGCCTGAGGCAGGACAACCCATATGTTAGGACTGCAGATGCATACCTCTCGAACATCTACATTTATGGTAGGTACTGTACTTTTAGAGTGGTCATGTCTTCATGGCTAGTCTTTTAGGGAAATTGTATGATGTTATGTAGTCCAATCTCGCCTACATTCTTACCAGTGGGTTCAGATCCGCACCTCTGCTCCGACTTGGCCATACTCTAGCTCGAAGTCTTTCAATTGGCTGGGCTAAGAGGTATCCCATGCTACACTGCTACCTTTCCCCAGATCTCATTCACCGCTACTAAAGCTCAGATGTAGTCTCGCTCTTGGCTGTGGCTAAGTATAACTTTGGTCTTCTTTGACTAAAATTTGTTGCTCCAAAAGCTATTTTCGTAGCTATGTGTGTGTGTTGGTTTGTGGAAGCGTCTTTGTACGGCCTTTCGTGGCCTTTGTCTTACTTTTTGTCTTGATATCCTGTTAGCTATTTCCCACGGGCTAGGCCCGTTTCAGTTAGAGGACCTAGTCCTCCCTTGGTTATCTGTTTACCCTTCTGTGTTCGTTTAGGTTTTTAGGTACCTATACCTCCAGGCTAGGGCCATTTAAGTTAGAGGACCTAGTCCTTCCCCTCATTTCCTGTCAGGGCCGTTTGCATTAGAGGTCCTTGTGTGGTGTCTGCAGTTTATTTTAGTCTAGTTCCCGCGCTTTGTTGCTGGTGTCTGGTTTTGACTGTTGTGTCTAGTGTCCTGCCGACTATGTCCAAGGATACAAAAGAACATAAGCCTTCGGGCTTTAAGAAATGTGCTAAATGTGGGTATAAGATGTCGATTACTGATGGGCACTCTGTGTGTGTTTATTGTTTGGGGGCTTTCCACCTTCAGGAGTCTTGTGCGTTCTGGCATGCATTCAGCCCTCGTGTTCTTCAAGAAAGGAAGAACAAACCAATTCTGAAGGGACTACTGAAACCCTCCTTGGAAGAAGATTTGGAGAGGTCTTCTAGTGCTAAGTCCTCTCCCTCTAAAAGAGACAAAACATCCAAAGCAAAAAAAACAATCTCCGGCTCTGTCAGTATTATCGGAGCCTTCGGAGAAAGTTACTAAGTCTGCTGTGGCATCCTCAGCTACACTGTCATTGGTGCCGAAGGAAGTTTGTGAATCGACAGAACCTACATCGGCTCCCAGCCTCTCGGAGCCGGTGACGGAGATACTAACTTGGAGCCGGTCTCCAATTTTTAGACTGGTTTCTCCTCCTCGCAGGTCTCCTGAGAGGAGGTCTAGATCTCCTACCTTGTCCTCTAGGTCCTCCAGGACACTCTAATGTGGATAGAGTGGTGCAGAGACTGCTCCAATCACTGGTGCTGGCTAAATTGCCTTTGGCTCCAGCCCATTCACCTCTGGAGCCCGTCACTCATCCGTTGTCGATAGATCCTCCGAGCAAATCTCAGCCTTCGGAGCCAGAGTGGTCGCCGCCATCTGATGCTTCTAGGTTGGCTCCAATTGCCCATCCTGGCTTATCGGCTCCAATCTCAGCTCCGACCCAGTCGGCTCCGATCTCCGCTCCGACCCAGTCGGCTCTGTCCACGGGATCCAGGACTCATTGTTCCTCAGTCGAACCCGAGGGGGCGGTCTCGGGATACTCTTAGGCTCCTAGCCTTCCTCTCGGTGCTTCGGCTTGGGTGAGCCTGACCCTTGCTTCGGACATTGTCCCTTCTACTCCGAGGTCTTCCACGGTTGGTCTATCTTCGGAGTCAGGGGGACCAGCTTTCGAGGTCATGCAGAGCTTGCTGGCTAGGTCCTCAGCTACATCATACAGCACTGATACTCTACCCCCACCAGCTCTGGTATCAGTCTCTGATCGCCCCCTTTCTTTGGACAGCGGAGACCCAAGGCCTCAGGATACCTCCATGAGTGGTCCCCCAATTTCTGAATGCCCCCCAGTGTTTTTGTCTAAGGAGCCACCCAGAAAAAGAATGTGCAAGAGGAAGCACATAGACTCCCAGGAAGAGTCTCTCACATCGGACACCGACCTCGAGGAATCAGAGGCGTCCCCCAAGTCGTCCTCTGAGGCTATCTCTTTCTCTGATATCCTAGAGATCTTGAAGCAGAGAGGCGACTGGCCCTCTAAATCCTCCCTCTGAAGGCCTTTGGGGCTCAATCCTCAGCCTTCTGGGTTTCTCCACCCTTCAACGAACTCCTGAGTCTGGTTTGTCGAAGGGCATGGGAAACCCCTGACACTGTGGAACTAGTCCCCAGGAGACGCAACAAATCAGTTTCTCACGAAGGGCGTTCCAGTAGATACCATGGTGGTGGCAGCGGCTACCAAGAAGGAACTGGCTGAGACTTCATCTACCGTCCATCCCCATAACAAGGAGTCTAGGACCATGGACCGGTATGGGAAGCGTATGTTTTCTTCAGCGGCCTTTACTTTGCAGTCTCTGAATTACTTGTCACGTTTTGCACGGCTCCAAAGAGATCTCCTGAAAGAGCTTGGAGATTCTCTGCAGGGTAACGTTTTTGACGCAGTGGCTCAGAAAGTCAACGCTCAGATGTCTACCCTAAATTCTTTTGCTAACTCCTCCATGAGGCTGATCTCTTATGCAGCCGAAGGAGCGAGTAGGGCAGCGAGTTCCGGAGTTTCTCTCAGGAGGCACTCCTGGATGCACCTCTGTAATTTCGCGGAGGCCTTCAAGTCTACATTCAACAACGCCCTGTTTGATGGTTCCTCGTTGTTCGGAACCAAGGTGAAAGACACTCTCACTAGGTGCGAGCAAGAGGGAAAAACTGTCTGCTGTGGGAGTCCATTTTTCCATGCCTTCTAGACCTTATCCCAAGGTCCAGAAGAGTGGTAAAATGTGGTTGAAATCGCAGAGGTTTTTTCATGACGCACAAAGTGATTCCCCCTCCAGAGGCAGGGGAGGGGGTGGTAACTCGGGTAGATGCTGCCCTAGAGGCAGAGGAGGCCCGCATAACCAGGGAGACCGTGATTCCTTTCATGGTTCTCCCTACCAGCGCTCCTGATGGGAGGCCCGACTGCGCGTTTCCGGAGCCAGTCGGGGGTCGCATTTCACTATACCCAGAAGCCTGGCAAGACATCGCCCAGGATCAGTGGGTATTAAAAATAGTTTCCGGAGGATATCACATCCCCCCCCCCACCCACCCCACCGATCAAAAGAATCCCAGATGTTCCATCCAATCAAAGGGATTCTGCAGCTTCAGAAGTTATAGAGCTGCTAGAAAAAGGAGCCGTGGAGCCATCCAGCATGTCTCTTCAGACCAGATCAGATTAGGGACTTACTCCAGATTATTTTTGATACCGAAAAGAACAGGGGACCTGAGGCCCATCTTGGATCTCAGCCGCTTGAACCTCCACTTGAAGAAGTCCAAGTTCCGAATGGTCACGTTGCAGTCTATTTTTCCATTGTTGGGAAAAGAAGTGTGGATGTGCTCCATCGACCTCAAGGATGCTTACTACCATATAAAGATGGACAGGGCATCCAGAGGTTATTTACTCTTCCGACTCGGAGCCAGTCATTTTCAATTTCGTGCCCTGCCCTTTGGTCTCACCACAGCCCCCAGGGTGTTCACCAAATGTATGGCAGTGGTGATGGCTCGCTTGAGACGTCAGGGATTCCAAGTGTTTCCGTACCTGGACGACTGGCTCCTAAATGCCACCACCAGGCATCTACTACTACAGACTAGAGACGCCACTATCAAGCTGCGTCAACAATTGGGTATCACTCTAAACTGGGAAAAGTCTGCCTTGTTGCCCTTGCAGCATGTCACATTTATAGGTGCCGAGTTAGACACCGTGCTCATGAGGGCGTTTGTACCACAAGAAAGGATTCAAGGTTTGCAACAGATATACGCGTTGCTCCCTCTGAAAAAAGTGAAGGCAAAAATGGTTCTCAAATTGTTAGGGACGATGGCTGCAACAATTATGCTGGTTCCTCTTATGAGGCTACACATGAGGCTCCTTCAGTGGCTGCTCTTCGCCCAGTGGTCTCTACAACATCTTCCGCTTTCTCAACTCATAATGATCACAGACAGGTGCAAGCAAGATCTACGCTGGTGGCTTCACACCCGCAACCCCAATGCGAGAAAACCCTTCATCCCATCCCCTCCTGTTGCCACAGTGACCACGGATGCCTCCCAGATGGGGTGGGGGGGGGCATTTTCTCGGCAGGACAGTCCAAGGCACGTGTCAGGAACACGAAATACATCTGCATATCAATTTCTTGGAGATGAGAGCAGTGCTACTAGCGTTGCAAGCACTTAAGAGCTTTCTCCCTCTCGGGACAATTGCGATCCACTCAGACAATATGTCAGTGGTATGATATCTGAACAAACAGGGAGGAACCAAATCGTACCCCCTTTGCAGAGAGGCCATTTGAGTGTGGCAGTGGGCAGTGTCTTCCCAACATTTTCTTGTAGCAACGCACATTCCGGGGAAGTCCAACGTTATCGTCGACATGTTGAGCAGAGCTATTCTGATGCCTCACGAGTGGTCCCTGAACAGTCAAGTTGCAGAGCAGTTTTTCCGCAGATGGGGTCAGCCTTGCTGCGACCTATTTGAAAGTCCCCTCAGTACCAAGTGCAGCAGCTACTTCACCATTATCCCCCCTCAGGGGGAGTCACCCAGGGACGCTCTAGTTCACGATTGGCCCTCCGGTCTACTTTATGCCTTCCCGCCTGTTCCTCTGCTGACAAAGGTTATTCAGAAAGCGCAATCCTTGGGAAGCAGAATGATTCTGATTGCTCCACACTGGCCTCATCAAATTTGGTTCCCCTTTCTCCATCCCTGTCTCAGGCACACCCCCTGGATTCTGGACCCATGGCCAGATCTACTGATTTCGTATGTCAGGGCAGTTCCATCCCTGTCTTCAGACCCTCCGGTTGACAGCTTGGCTACTCCACTTTCATCACTAGTCAGGCTTCATTATTTTTCTCCGGAAGTGGTTCATATTCTGTTTTCCTCCCATAAGTCTTCGACCAGAAAGATTTATTCCAATAAATGGAAAAGATTCTCCATCTGGGCTCATGCAAAACAAATTGATCCTTATACAGCTCCAAATTCTTCAGCTCTGGAATTTCTGTCCATGCTTTTCAACCAGGGGTCAGCAGCCGCAACCATTAAAGTCCAGTTAGCAGATATTTCCACTTTTCACGTCGCTAATGAACCCAGTCTAATGGCGCATAGACTTTGTAAGGCATTCTTGAAGGGCACTATGCTGCTTCGCCCTCCAGTCTTTGACCTGGTCATGCCTTGGGACCTAAATTTTGTGCTACAATATCTCACTTCGTCCCCCTTTGAGCCTGCAGCTACTTGTGAATTGAAATATTTGACTTGGAAGACTATCTTTTTGGTAGCCATCACTTCAGCTAGACGTTTTTCGGAGCTCCAAGCTTCGTCAGTCGGACTGCCTTACTTGATATTTCACAAGGATAGGGTTTCCCTCAGACCAAACCCTTCCATTATGCCGAAAGTGGCTTCGGTTAGTAATCTCAACCAATCCATTGAACTGCTGGTATTTTTTCCAGGGTTTTCTAATAAGGCAGAATTAAATTTCATCAGCTGGGTGTTCACAGACGGTTGCGTTTTTATTTGCATAGAACAAAGCATCTTAGAAAATCGGATCAGTTGTCTGTCTCATTTTCAGAAAATAGGACTGGGTCTCCTGTTTCCAAAGTGACCTTGTCTAGAGGGATCTCTAGTTGTATTTCCTTCATTTATGCCTCAGGTGGTAAAGATTTACCATTTAGAGTGAAGGCTCATTCTACCCGATCGAAGTCTACCTCTGCAGCATTTCAGGTCAGGATGTCTATGTATGATATTTGTGCTGCGGCTACGTGGGCATCTCCTCACACCTTTATTACTCACTACAAGTTGGATTTGGAATCCAGAGGCAGATCTTCCTTTGGTTCCACAGTGCTCAGGAGTATCTTCCACTGAGCCTCCCAGGGTTCTGGTGCTGGGGATGCTGTCCCACGGGTAAGAATGTAGGTGAGATTGGACTACATAACATCAAGAAGTTATGTACTCACCATAACATTCGATGTATGTAGTCCATCTCGCCTCACATTCTTACTTACCCCCCCCCCCCAGCCTTCCTCCATCCTGGAGGACCTAGAGGTTATGTCTAGTTTCAGTACTCCTTTTATTGTTGGAATGTTCTTCCTTCTCTATGTGTTATATGTATGGAGGATGAGTGATTGAGCTTGCAGCAAACAAGATCTGGGGAAAGGGAGCAGTGCAGCATGGGATACCTCTTAGCCCAGCCAATTGAAAGATTTCGAGCTAGAGTATGGCCGAGTCGGAGCCAAGGTTCGGCTTCAAACCCACGGTTAAGAATGTGAGGCAGATGGACTACATACATCGAATGTTATGGTGAGTACATAACTTGTTTTGTGTGATTGGCAGGAGAAAGGTTTTTGGTAACTTTTCTCTCTGTCGCATCTGCTAGGTGTAAGAATCTCCATTAAATGGATTCCTGTATTCATTTATATGGCTGGCCTTAGTTTTTTATCTTCTGGCACTGTCACTATTTTGCTTTTGGTTGACTTTGAGAGATTTGTTGTTTTCTGTGCAGGTCAAGTATCTGTTTGACTTTTGTGTACTTTTGCAAATGTGGTTCATTCTCCTTTTCATTGCTTTGAAGAATGTGGCTTGTTAGACTTTACTGTTGAAAGTTTCAGAGCAATTTGTCACAGTTTTGAAGCCTCAAAGGAGTATTTTTTCTGGGGAATTTTTCTGCTGCTTGCAAACCTAGTCTGGAAGAAAGTACGTTTAACCTTCTGTTGTACCTCAGGAGAGTCATGCTCAAAGCATTATTCTTTATTTGAAAGTTGTAGTGAGCTGGTTGACCATCTTGTGAACCCCTGTAGGCTTAAATTACATCTCTAATCAACCTGTAGTGAATCAAATGTTATCTCACAGTTGCCAGGTTGACATAGTAGTTAAGGTGTTCACTTTATTGGCACAAAGTTCAGGATTTGATTCTCACATGAGTAATTGGCTAGGCTTGGAATGGCCTACAAGGGTAGTTAGCCTGGTACTAATTTATAGTTGGGAGGTTGGCATAATGGTTAAGGTGTTTACCTTTGCAAAAACAAGATGCAGGGGGTTGTGATTCTTACACAGGATAATTGGCTAGGCTTAAAGTGGTCACAAAGGCAGTTAGCCTAGTACTAATATGTGAACCTATGAATCTGTGAACATGAGATTGCAAACAGAAATTTTATTACACAATTTCTTAATTTTACGCAGTGTCCCCATGGTATAACTGTTAACAGATGCAAAAAATTCTACGTATGCCATTAACATCTTAAGTAGGATGTTTAAATGAAGCAGTTCTTTAAATTGTTTTAATACTGATGAAGCAGTTAACTGTATAGTTGCATTTCCTTAAAGACCTGATTGTCTGTTATAATGTCCAAGTCTCTAAATTGCATAACACTTCCTGCTGTCTATCTGTTGACTATGGATACTGTACAGTATTATTTCCTAAGTGCATTACTTTACTGTTGGTGTTGAATGCTGTGGAGTTGTTTGGCCCATAAGAACACAAGACCTTGAGTAGGTCAGATGTAGAGCTGGCCATCTGGACATTTTTGTATTGTCAGCAAATGTACTGATCCAGGTGTGGCGTCCCTGTGGCATGGTAGTAATAAAAAAAAAAAAAAAAAAAGGTTTGAACAAAAACTGCCCAAACAGCTCCCTGCAGAACATCCTTTGTTATAGGAAACTGAAAAAAAATAGATTCCCTAGTTCTTACAGAGAACATTCTTTCAGCCAAGTATCTATTCAAGATAGACTTAAGTATTCACTTGTTTGGAAAGCAGCATATGGAAAATTGACCATTGGGGTACAGAATCTTGGCCAAGTCCAAAAAAATGCATCAGTCAAGAGTTCTATTGTCTAAGGAATTGATTGCAGAATTGTATGTTTATCAGATGTGGTGGTATGTGACCTACCCTTAATCTGTGCTATCAGCCGTAAACTGTAGGGTTTGTGGAACAGATCTTCTATTGTTATGGTTATCAGTAACATGTTATACCAGAGAGACTACAGTCAAGGCTGTAACTTAGTACAGCTGTGTGAAGCAGTCAGTGTAGCTATTTTCCATTCGTATGCATTCTTTTCTCCATATGGTTCTGCCATGCTTTTGGTTTGTCTTTTTTATTTATTTGTTTGATTGTTCTGGTGCTTTATTTTGGGTGTTGAGATGGCTGAGACATAAAAGAAGGTGAAACAACATTCTTTTAAGAAAAACAAGGCAGATCAAAGGCTCAGAACTGAAATGGCTGATATCTAGTGCAGACTTGAAGCAAGTGCTTGAGCTGCATGTGTGCCAGTTTGTAGTTATTTTATTCAACCTTTGTTGACTGGTTTAGTCCCACTGCTGTTTCTCAGTAATAGATGTGTAAACTATTATGTGGTGTCATCAGTAGCCTGGTAGTCACTTTTTTGTCTGTTTTATCTGCTGTGTCAATGACCATTTTTACATTTCTTTGTTATGCTTAATTGCTTTATTTTAATTAGGGGCCAGTGTAGCTAAGATCTGGTTGAATTTTGTTCCCTGTAGTCTCTCTCCTCTTTCTTTCAGAGGGAGAGGTAACCTACTGCCTGACTCTGAGGGGGCTGTTTTGTTTTGGGAAAAGTTTTTGTTGGCCAGATGCTGTGAAGAAGTGTACAAGGTGCCATACTGCAAAGATGAGACAAGTCCAGGATCTGTGATTATACTTTCGTGCAGGGGGAGATTCACTGTATTCTACCTGTCTGTTGTAAAACACTTTGTCAGCCCCGACGATAGAACTTTAATAAGTGGTATGGAAAGTAACTGCATTAGATGGAAAGGGCATTTTATTTTGGTGTTTTGTATGCTTCTGTAGCTTATCAGGTGTAAGTACAGTTAAGCCCATGTAATGCTTAGTTTTGTAAAGAGGCACTTCAATTGGGTTGTATTCTTCTGTGTAAACCTCACTTACAGTTTGATGGTCTGTAGAATTGTTTTTTTTTTTGTTTTAGAGGGGGAAGGGGGCAGAATCAAATAACATAGTGTGTTATATAAAATAGTGAGGTGAATGGCAGTGAATACCTATGGAATTATTCAGAGAGACTTATTTTGACCGACAGTGCTGCTGGAGGAAACAATATGGTATGCATATATGCCAATGACACATAAAGGAAGGTCAACATGCTAATGAGAGTTGTCGCTTATGCATGTGACAAAATCCAGATATGGTGGCATGATTCAGCAATGTATCAAACTTGTGTGTTGGGCTGCAGTGACCATTTCCTCTGAACTTCAGGATTAACAGTGTACAGGAACTTGTTCATGCCGTGATGCAGAGAGTAGCATCAGCATTAGCAGGACACCATGTATTTGGTGACCACCTTCAGAGCTAGTGTCTGTAATGAAACATTGTCACCCATTCACATGAAATACTGGTCCACCAGCAGCTAACATATACCATCATCTCCACGATTGAGATATTGTCTGCCCCTGCTTTGTGAGTAGCGACACTGTACACGAGTTAACAGACATGTGATACCCTCATGGGAACAAGGGAGATATGTAAACTGCCTATCCCAGTCCATAAGATGGATTGTATAGCATTAACCATCCTTACTGTAAGGAATGCCTTATGTGGGACACTTTGAGTTTTGCAGGTGTCAGACTCATGAATTCCATTCCAGTTCCTTGATATAATGCTGCAGCTTGTGGAGAAGCATATATGGTTTCCATGGTCAGTAGAGGTGACAAGCACCATTGTGTGTGAGCATTCTATGATGCAGTCTATTTCCCTGAGGCTCTGTGGGGACGCTGACCACACTTGCATTATTATGAAGGCCTCACCTACTCCACTTGACATCCAGTATGTCAGACAGAAGGGCTACCACTCCATCAGCTGCCAAGTGGCATGCAGTGTACATAGCATTGTATGATATGACTATGCACTATCCATGCAGTTCCCATGATCTCCACATCTGACCCGCTTGAGTCAGATATCACCATTTTTATGTGAGGTGACTTTCCACAGGGTCATGTTGGCAGGTTCACACATTGCCACCCAGAGAGTCCTCAATATGCTGGAATAAGGCCACTCGTAATGTTGTCTGTTGCATTTTGCAAGGGATACAGGTTATGCCTTGCTGCTACTCTAGCCAGTGACCCCTCCCCCACCATCCTTAGCCAGTAGACCTAACGCATCTGATGATGATAATGAAGTTTTGAAGGCCCACTTTCTCTGCTTGGATGTATCTGGTGTCACACTGCAGTATGTTCCAGAAACCTTTTGCAAAGTCTTTTTGTTCTGTGCTGTGCTACATAATATGGTGCTGTGACAGCATCTGCAAAATAAGGACACCATAACACTGCCAGACATACTTGCTGCAGTTAGCTACACCATAAGCTCAACACTTGAAACAAAATGCTCACTCACAAAGAGTGTGCACTTTCTTACCCAGTATACACCTTGGGGGCTTCCTCAGAACAAGAAACAGAAGAAATTGCATTGCTCCAAGTCCATACCCTTTATATGCAATGAAACAATCAATTAATCACTTATTCTTCCACAATTTTAAAGACATGGACACTAAAACACTAAAAGCCTTTGTACTTTAAATATACACACAAAAAACTTTAGAAAATGTTAAATTTACATTATTAAAAATAATATTATACAAAATACAATAAAAATTCAGATGGATGAATAATTGATTGATCGACACACCGTGTATTTGGTCAACATTAATTGACCGCATTTGTTTGGTTGACTTTGTAGATCAGCGATTCCGAAACTGTGGTCCGTGGACCCCTAGGTGTCCGTATGATGAATTCTAGGGGTCCGCGGAGTTCCACTTTACTATTCTGCAGTCACTGTGTTGAAAAATAAAAACCTAAACACACTTCCCTTCCGTGTCTTCCTTGTTCGCGGCTAACCAGCTGCTGTCCCTGCAGTTATAACAACTGTTAACTTCTGTGTTTGTGGCTGACACAGAACAAGTGATTACTTGCCCTAAACAGTGCCAATGTTTTCTGTTTGGCAGTTGGAACTTGGAGGGAAAATTCAACAAACTGTTACTTTCCCTCCAGTCACAGTCAGACAGGTATAGTAGCTGTGTGATGCTGGTTGGATTGTTTCTGCAGAGCTGTTCGATACAAGTTATCGAGCACTGAAGCAAAAAATTATAGTGTAATGGAGTTTGTGTCCTTCAGAAAATTCTTAGCAATGTAAACTTTGTAAGTCTGTAAGAGCAATATTTAAAAGGTGTTCTTATTTTTGGTACTATGTTCTCCACATGGCCGTGTTGTGTGTGTTTGTTTCTCATAAAATTGTGCTTTTTCTGGCAAACCTCTGGCAAGTCATTTAGCATAGAATTAAGAAAATAATGGCAGACATTTCAGTTTTATAGTTGGTCAGAAAATTAGTACTAATGCAAAACTTGTTTTTCTATCAACTTTAAGTTTGTAAGAGCAATATTTAACAGGTGTTCCTAGTTTTGGGACTATGTTCTCCCATTATTTGTGGCTTTGTCCAGAGCACGTGGTCTTGTATGTGTGCGTCTTTGTGCTTGTGTAAGTAAGAGGGAGTGAGGGGTGTGCGTGTGTTTGTATGTAAGGAGAGAAGTGTATGAGTGAGTTGAGGTCAGTAGTGTAGCCCTTAACTATACAGGTTTTCGCAGAATGTCCACATTTTTGCCTCTCAATCTTTTTTTGTCTGTTTCTTATAAAATTTTGCTTTTTCTGGCAAATCCCAGGCAAGTCATTGAGCACTGATGCCAGAAAATAATGGCAGATATTTCGGCTATACAGTTCATATCCTTCAGAAAATTCATAGTAATGCAAAACTTGTTTTTCTATCAACACAGAAATAACGAAATTAAATATTTGGTAGTGCCTTAACGCACTACTCCTAATTCTAGAAATTAACTCCAATGCATATTTAGCTCATCAGAGAGTTGTAGAAGCTGGAGTCTGTTTAAATTGTAATCCTTTACAAATAAAACTAATTTCTGCAATTCAAATTAATTATTTATTAATGTTAACAGAATCCAAAAGATAGGGGTCCGCGAAAATATTTCCTTTATCAAAAGGGGTCCTCTAGCTTGCAAAGTTTCAGAACCGCTGATGTAGCTAGTCAACAGGTGTGCGAGATTGATGATACCTGGTTAGGGGAATATCCCTTTCCTCGAGGATTGTGCAATCTCAGAGTTAGTATATATAATTAGTGGGAGGTGTGTGGGTGAAGATTATTTTTTTTAAGTAATATTTGCATGTACCAAGAAGTAACCCTTGTGCATGTGCACTTAGGAAGTCAACATTTCAGTTTTCAATGTAGAGTGGTTTACCTTCAGGATGTTGACATTTGTTAGTTGACCAACTGAAAATAAATTGTTTTCTAGAATGCCAGTGGTAGCCAGTTGATTGCTCGTGGGTGTGCCAGTAGCTGCCTTCTGGGCCACCACTGCCCTTAAGTTTGTATGCTCCAGGTCACTCTGCTTATATTGCAGGAAATCTCAGTGTCTAAAAAGGTTGCTTCTCGTGCAGGTTTTGCGATATACCCTGTTTCATTGATGTAGTGAGAGTAGTTGCGTTCTCTGCATAGGTCAGTGACCTGAATATCTTCTGATTGATTCCAGGAATGACACCCAGGTCTGGAAATGTCCTGGAGGGCAGGACTATGAAAGCCCACCTACATGCTTCTCCTCTCTGTTGGGTGCATGCACTTGAGGCGATGCAGCCTTCTGATGTATGTGATGGTGACACCTGTTTGGTGTGGGGCTGACATGGACAAGGATGTTCAGCACTAAACACAAGGGATACTGGAGGTTCAGCTTACCCATCCACTATAATTTCGGCTGTAGGTTATGAGTATACCTTTCATTGGTAGCATTGCTGACAGTGCCGTTGTGTCATTAGGCTGTGCTATGTGCATGGTGCCATCTTTGGCAGCCACCCACTGACCTGCTGATATTAGGCAAGTTTTAACCTGTTGTCTTCAAAACTTTTCCAGTGAAATCTGTGAAATGCATACATATAAATTTAGTTATGGTTTTACTAGATGAATCATACTTGTGACCCCCACCATCATGGCGCACAGACTTGTACATGCCAATTGTACACAGTCTGCAGACACCCGTGTACCTTGTGGTGCAGGTTATTGCTGTTACAATCCCAATGTTTTACTTTAGTTTTTTTTTTTTTTTTACACTCAACACACAGCACAGTAACATGGGTATACATACAATTATAAAAGAGAAAACTAACCATTACAACATATTGTTTTCCTTTTGTTCCAGTTCTTTTGTCTTCTTTAAATATTTCATAATTCTGTTACAGCCAGTTTAGAGTTTAGTTTCCATTTTCCATTGTTTGCTTTTTGGCAGCCAACTGCATTAACCTTAGTAGACCCTTAATATGTCTAGGTAATTCAGTTATTATAACCTAGCTCAAAAGAATCATTTCCTTAGTTACATGAATTTTCTCCCTACTGTGCAGGAAATTTTTAAAATCTATCCACTCATATTCCTCCCAGAATAATCCCAAATATCCCTCCCTTTTGCATCACACCTTCAACAGTTGCTGTCTACCTTTGGAAAAATTCAAGTGTATTTGAGATGTAAAATATCTATGCAAACACTTCCATGAAAAAATCTCTTAATATTCTAGATTTTGTTGCATACTTCGGAGCCTTTTAAATATCCTCTCATTGTTCCTTTGTAAATGTCCTTTCCTTTCTCTTTTCCCAGTCTTTTCAAACCTCTTCTGATCGATTCTTATAGTTACCATGTATTATTTTATATGCCCTGCTAATTATCCCCTTTCTGAACTGCAGCTTCTGTTTTGGATTCAACTATAAATTTACCCAGAGCTAATCTTTCATTTGACACTCCCCTTTTCTCTTTGCCTATATTCTGTTATCAATCTCTGAAAGAGAAGGCAGTTTGAATCCCACAGTCCAAACCTCTGCTTAGCTTCAGCCCACTGAGTTTTTCCTCCCTAGTTATTTGCTCCCAGTACCTTGATTCCTTTGCTACTTTGCTCCAATAAATTCCAGCTCCCTGATGCCTGTTTTCTATGCCTCTACTTGCAGTCATCCCACTTGGTAAAATCTCTGTTCTCCTTTCCCATGTTGGCTTGGTTATCAAAATACTTTACATTGTAAATGTAATATTCTGTATGGTTATTTTCTTTGAGTCTCATCTAAATTCCTCCTTTCTCCTTGTTTTATGACCCTCCTCCCATTTAAATTCTACTTTTTATTTTGATTTGTAGTATTCTGCTTCTGTTATGTATGTGACCCATAACTGTGTAGCTCCTAAACTATCCCTTCAAGTCTAGTAATCCTAAACCACCCTGCTCTGTGAGGAGAAACTGCTTATCCCAATTAAGTCTTCCCCTTTTCCCCTCCCAAAGAAATTCCTTCAGCGACCATCTTGACAGCCTGATTGAGGCATCTCCGTCATATAGCTTTTTTTTGTAGCTTAATCTCGCACTGAACTTTCACCTTCACCTAGAACAAATAAAAAAGAAAATAAATTATCTCTTAATGTGGTCCTATAGCATTTCCCCCTTTCTCTCCTGACCAACCAGGAAAGCAATAGACAAAGACATTCTGCTAATATAGCTTGAATATGGCCTTCCACTGGTTGCAGCGGCATGCAAGAAAAAGTCCTCCACCATCCAAACTATAAGCAACTCCTTATCCTCTCCCATAGAAATGAGAATCATTGTATCATGCTTAATAAAGCTATTTGGCTATCTGTCCAACAGTATGTCAGCCTACTTCTTGGACCTCAACCCTACAAGCACACTCCTGTCCTTTCCTTCCCTCCAACCAAGTCATATGCCCCCCCCCCCCCCAATTTACAGTCAAAGAAAGTTTTAACCACTCTGTGGCTCTTCAATGTCCCAGTACCAGAATTAATTTCAGTAACCATGCCTTATCCCTCCTAGGCCCCAAACTCTGATAATCCTCCACACTAATGTAAAAGACCTTACCCTTGTACCCCTCATTCCATGCTCAGCTTAAAGATCATCTCAAGTCTGAGTAGGTTTGCAGAAGCTTTCCCTCTGGACACATATCCTAATCCTCCAGTATCCCTTTCACCAGTCAGGCACCTTTATCTTCCTCACATTATTTCTCTACACTAATATGTGACTTCTATTCTACATTGTATAGATAGCATATTGTTAATTTCTGTGTGCCCCTACCTACATGTTATGTTCTATCCCTTCAGTATTTCACTTTTCTGCTTACTGTCTAACCACCCCTTCGTATTGTCCCTTACACTGTGTACTTTGTTATTACTGTTATTGATTCATTGTTGTATTCACACGTTTCAATTTATAATATTTTTTATTAATTTGCTTGTTTAGTATCATTTATTTTTCACCAGGCTGAGACTGAAATAGGTCTGTTTGGAGTAGTGCTCTACACTGATTACCACATTGAAAGAATGAATGAATAATTTATGGTCCTTAGCCTCTCCTCTGGTTGATAAAAAATATATATGCTCCTTTTGTATGTAATACTGAAGGGACTAGTAACATGTTCACTGCTTGTGCCTTACTATTCATATTCATAGTCAAAAGCTTCTAACTTCTTAATGAATGCTTTTATCTTTTGTTTAGTTTCTTCCTACATACCCTTAGCTGCCGTAATAGAATCCTTTTTTTAATCCATGCTCCTAAATACTTAATCTTATGTCTCCATAAATATGGGTTTTGCTGAACCAGTTCATGTGTGGAAACAGTTTACCAGTATAGTCTTTCATTTTATCTTGTATCTTAAAAAAACTTGAAACTGTCTCAAAATGATTTACAACACTTATCTACTTTTCTGCCTCTCAAGTGCAAAATAACATCTTCAAATTAGACTAATTTTCTTGAGTACCATACTAGTTATACCCTTGTATTAGCGAGTCTCTTATTTGATTTGATTTTGTCAGTGGCTCCAAGTATGAAGCAAATAAAAGGAAAAAAAGGGCAACCCTTTCTGGTTACATTGTTCAGACAGCTTGTCAGAGAGGATCCCTCTCACCTTAATTCTTTGTCACTGACACTTCATATATCTTCTTAATTAACCCCATTATTCTATCAAGAAACACAAATGCTGCCTTTTGCCTTCTCAAAAAATTCCAGCTATCGAATGCCTCCTCTGCATCAAAACCCACCAACAGTAGTGGGGTTGTCTTGCACTCTGCTTCCCTCTGGATCATTATCTTTTAATGTTGCACAAAACCACCTTAATCCTTGTCTGTCACTTTTGGTAACACCTTAGCTATTCTCTCAGCTAGTATAGATATGACAATCTCAATGGTTTTGTCTGAATAAACCATTCATATTTGCTTGTCACTGTCTTACAGTATGCTGCATTCTTCTACTAACCTGGTGCATCCTCTATAGACACCATGATCGTTTTCCATCGGCCCAGCTTCCACATCCTATCCCCACCAGATATGAAGGTTTTGTCACCTCCCCTGGGAAGTTTACATGTATATAAAAGTAATCAAACTGTATTAACAAGTTCACGTTTACAAATATTATACTTCACATATATTGCTATATATCATAAGCTGTGCAACATAACATAAATGTATTCAATTCCTGCCCCCTTGTTTTTTTTTATATAAAGAAGAAACATCTTTATTAAACCAACACTTATGACGTAGGCAATCGTACATTTATATAAATGAAAACAAACCACACAGACACTCCTAGTTGCAAGCATTTTATATTGCAAACCATACTGACACACTCCCACTTACAAACATTGTACATCACTTATAATTTGCCCAATCATTTCCAGCCAAACATCACATAGCTCATTTTAGTCCTGCCTTTTACATCTCATTCCTCTCCGTATGTATTGTTCCCACAGTTCACATTTTTTCCTATGTAGTTTGCTCCTATCCTGTTCTAAAAATCTCACTTCTCGTTGTTTTATGTCTGTATAGTTACTACTTCTAGTATAGTTGGTTTAGATTTTGATTTCGATTTCCATTTTCTAGTAATTTCTTTTTTGGCATCACCGCCGTCCCAGAAAATGTTTGCAGTTACCTTTTTCTTCCCTGTCATGCCTCCAACATTTGCTGTCTACTCGAGGAAATATTCTCTGGAGTCTTCCTGGGATATAAAATATCTTTGTAAACATTTCCGAGTAAAAATACAAAATCTTTTAGACTACTTTGCATATTTGGGAGACGTACATAATCCTCCCATTGTTCCTTTGTGACTTGCCTATATAATCCCCAAGCCTTTCTAACCTTCTCTGATTGATTCCTATAGTTATCTTGCAATATTTAATATGGTCTACTAATTATTCCTTTTTTAATGGGCAACTTCTCTTCTAAATTCTACTAAAAACTCCTATCAGTGCTGGTCTTTCATTTAGGACCCCTTGCAATAATGTGAAGTGTTATCAGCTGCTGTCATGTCTGCTTGTTCCCAGGCTTGGAGGTCATGTGCAGTGTATGTGCATACTTGGCCAGTACACAACCTGTATTGCTGCCTGGCCACGCGAGGCTTACCTTGTGTCATGGTACCATACTGCCTGGTGATGTGCATCCCTTGTCTGACGCATCTCTGCCAGTGTATATATCTGCATGAACCTGGCTACCATTTTCTTCTTTTCATCTCCAGAGCCTCCAATGCCTGTTCAGGCAAGGAGTTCAAAATGACTCGTGTATGGTGTAGCAAGGAAACAAGGCCGTCAGGCGTTGTTGCACAGGGACCACATGGAGCACTTGCAGGAGTATGAGGTCACCTTTAAAACTGATACCTGGCACCAGTTTTCCAGGATGATGTGATGTCAGAGGCATCATCCTCTCCGGCAAGCAGTGCAGACACAAGGATAGTCACCTGCAGAGATGCAGTGTGGACCTGCACTTGTCAGTAGGAGGCTGAACTTGGGAAGCGGAGTCATATTATTATTGTAAGCCTTCTGTACCTAGTCTGACAGGTTACATTAGGTCCTTTGCCTGTAACTGTAGTTACTTTCTGTCGTTAGGAGTATACATTGTTAATTATAGCTTCTTTTTTTGTTTTACATTGTCGGAGAAAGATATAGATGAGCAGGACAGGATGGCCTGTCTAAGGAGGTGTGTCAGGGTAAATATAGTGCATTTCTGCTACTATTTTAAGGAAGTGTATTACTCCTGTAATAATGTTTTTGTTTTTATGTGGCTGCATTTTTGTTTTCTTTATTTTAGTGCATTTTTCTACTTTTCTTTGCTTTTTCTGCAGGATTGGCTGTGTTACAGGTGGTGTGCTACAGGTGGTGTGCGGCAACAGCCATACCACTCTGCGCCAGCCACCATGTCTTTCACTGGATCCCCAGCAGTCCTCAGGCCTGCCTGCCAGTCGGGTGATGAAAGCCATCCTGTGAAAGGTGCTCTGAAGGGCTCATTGGTGAGCTTCACAGCCACCTCTCAGAAGTGGCTAGTGAAGGCTTCTTGGTCCAGAGATGTCCCCCTTGTTAATCAGCAGGAAGTGTATTGGCTGGTGAGGACCAAGGTGAACCGGAGGCTGGTTGCCTCTTTTGGAACTCTGGAACATTTCTTTATACATTTGATTGAGTTGCATGCATTGCTGGCTCCATCCTTCTGGCCACCAGAGGAAGTGATTGCCTATGACGTTAACCATGGAGTTGATGGACATCGGCGTGGGTTCCCCTGTAGACAAGTCAGGCCGATATTCTTCGTGTTTCACTGTTGCAGTCATCACATTTGAGTTATCCCTGCCAGGATAGCCCTTGGCCTGCCCAAATATCTGCATCAGTTGCTGTCGCTTCAGGACTGACATCAGGTCATCAGTAGTGTAAAGTAAGGCAGCCAACGCCATTACATCAGACTGTCTTGCCGTGGAGCCCGAAGCAGGAAGAGTTCACATGAGTGCCGGTCAGCCGCTACCTGAGTTTCGTCTACGGGATTGAAGTTGAAGTCTTCTAAACCGAAGTACTCTGTTGGGGATCCTTTTTTCTTGCACTAACCGATGTCAGAAAACATTAATAATTGTCTCGCCAGTGGAAAGCAAATACCACACTGAGACTTTCATTCTTACTGCGTCACTTGTTTAGGCCCAAACCATGAGGTCACCCGTTGTCACTTCTGTGCCTTGTTCAACGCCAGAACTATCCATCGTCGGGCCCTTATTGTAGCTAGATATTTTCACTTGCAGTCCTCTAATTCCGATATGGCTTTGGTAAGCCATCCGACAGAAGATCTATTGAAAAAATGTAACAAAGACAGAGACAGACCGTACAGGTCCAAACCTACCGACGATGCTTCCGTTAAGCTAGTCGTCAGTTCTCTGGTCCTCAGTGAGGTGCTTTTGGAGCCCCTGATGCGTGCTTCTCTGGATTCACAGGCCACTACCGAGACCCTTTCAGTGTCCGGTGTGCCACAAAACTCTTTTTCGACTAAGGATCCTGCAGTCGTCTCTACCTTGTATAGGTCCAGAGCTGCTGAGCAGGCACTGGCTTCCGAGGAAGGCCTTCGCACTAACTATTCGCGACACACACCGATGTCTTCTTTTGCGATTACCGTTCTTTCAAAAATGACTGAGTTTCTTAGGCCCAGGGTACGAACCACCCCAAAGAAACAGACAACCCAATATCAGGCACCTGCTTCCTTGCAATTGCTTAAAATGGTGGAAGACCTTATCATGCTAATCAGGAGAAGCCAAGTTACTCCCTCCAAAAGGAAGAGATATGTCCGCTGTAGTTTTGTCTGAACAAGAGTTAGATGACTCTGATGCATCTGAATATGAAGACCTGCAACCCCTCTCTAATTATGAGGATTCTGATGCAGAGGATTCCATCCATTCAGCCTCTCCCCCAGAGGATTTTTCCTTTGGGGAAACCCTTCATACCTGAAGGGAGCATTTCCAATAGGAGAGTCAAGACTACCCTCAGTCTAAAAAGAGACTTGGGGAATTCTTAGATCTTCCACAGCACAGATCCTTGGCCATCCCCCCAGTCCTGGATGTTGTGGAGGATGTTTTCCTGGAATCCAGCGTGACTCCTTACACCCTCCCTCCTGCACTCAGAAAACCAGACGGGTACTATAGAGTCCCTGATTCTCACAAATTTCTTTTTAAAAATCCTACTGCTGACCCTGAGGTAATTTCTCAAGGGCCTAAAGGGATTAAAGCAACCTCTGCTAAGAATCACACCCCCTCAGATAGGGGTTCCCGAGCACTGGAGAGATGGGGTAAAAAAGTATACACCTCTGCTACTCTTGCTATCAGGGCACTAAACTGTCAGATCCATATGCAAAAATTTCAGCAACATACCCTGGAACTCCTCAAACAAAAAATGTCTTCCTTGTGCAGAATCTAAAGAATTGCAAGAGTTTATGCATTCTGCACTGTGGTTTTGATGCCGTAGAAGCTTTTTGCAGGGCAGCAGTCACTGGATCTGTCATTAGAAGGCATGCATGGCTTAAGGAACAACCCCTGCCAGACCATGTCAAATCTAAATTGTCTGATGCCCCCTTGCGCAAAGACAACTTATTTGGCACTAAGGCAGAAGAGGTCTTAAAAAAGATAGAAGAAAAAGCAAAATCTATGCAGACAGTTAAGGATTTCTTACAGGTTCAGCAGGCATTGTCCCAGCAAGCACTGGTCCTTTCCTGCTCCCACTAAGCCAGTCCATCCTAGGCCCCGGGGAACCCAGATCCCCCAGACAGCAGCCACAGGGAATGCAGAGATCTAAGCAGTGGACTACCTCCACTTCAAACCCAGGGAGTTCTAAGCCAACCCTTATAGTAAGAAATCACAATGACTCACCTCCCCCACCCCCTCCCTCTGCCCACCTTCACTTACCCCTAGGAGGAAAATTCTCCTTTCACGCAAGCACCTAGAACTCACAATGACTCACCTCCCCCACCCCCTCCCTCTGCCCACCTTCACTTACCCCTAGGAGGAAAATTCTCCTTTCACGCAAGCACCTGGGTCACTATTACAAACGACCACTGGGTTCTCAACATAGTGTCTCAGGGATACAAATTTTCCTTCCACACCCTTCCAACCCCAAAAGGGTTCCCAGATCTACCTCCACACCAGTGGGCAGAGGCTCAAAAGCAAATCCTTTCCCTGCTTTCTATGAGAGCAGTAGAGCACGTTCTTGCAGAACAGATGAGCCAAGGTTTCTACTCCAGACTTTTTCTGGTGCCCAGAAAAGAGGGCACCTGGCTCCCCATCCTTGATCTATCCATTCTAAACACCTTTGTGGTGATTCCAAAATTCAGAATGCTCACCCTCCAGCAGCTGCTACCCAAGCTCTCCAAGGACGCTTGGCAAGCCACCCCAGATCTAAAAGAGGAATACCTCCACATTCCTATCAGGGAATCATGCAGGAAATATCTCTGTTTCAGGGCAGGATCTCAACACTTTAGTTCTCTGCGCTTCCCTTTGGCTTGGCTACTGCTCCCAGAGTTTTCACAAAATGTCTGGCTCTGGCCATTGCCTTTTGCAGACAAAGGAATATCCAGATTTACCCATACTTAGATGACTGCCTTATTCAGGCAGATAGCCAGGAAAAGCTGCTCAAGCACCTGGCATTTGTAAAGACCCTACTAACCTCCCTAGGGTACACAATCAATGAAAAGAAATCCAAACGGGTGCCCACCCAAAGGATTATCTTCCTGGGAGGAAGCCTGGACACAGCATCCCAGATGGCATTCCTTACACCAGAAAAACACATTTTCCTGACGCTCTACTACTGTCAAGTAGCCACCAGAGCCAAGTTATCTGCAAGGAAGATCCTGCAAGCTCCTGGGGTTCATGGCATCTTGCATACTACTCATTCCATATGCCAGACTGCATATGAGGAAACTTCAGTGGTACCTAAAAAGCCTTTGGTGTCAACACACAAGACCTGGAAACTCTTATACCTATAATTCCTTGCCTCAAATAATTTTCTTTGGTGGGCAACAGCATACTCCCACAACAAGGGACTACCTTTCTCACCACCCTCCGCCGCCCAGACCCCTCACCACAGACGCATCAGACTATGCTTGGGGTGCACACCTGGATGGGTAGGTGCACTACAGGGCCAATGGAGCCCGCAGCAAATCCCTCTGCATATCAACCAAAAAGAGACAATGACTGTCCAGCATGCCGTGATAGCTTTCAAGCCCCTTCTCTCCCCAGGCCCTCTTCTGATCAAAACAGACAACACCACTGTGATGTGGTATGTCAATAAGCAGGGAGGGACTCACTCCTACCCTCTATGGAGACTGGCCATGACCATTTGGCATCAGCCTCTGCCATGCAACTGCACCTGTTAGCACAATTCCTACCAGGTTCTATCAACTCTGTGGCAGACCAATTAAGCAGAAATCTTCTGGACCCAAATGAGTGGCAGCTCAACAGAAACTTCACCCTAATAACTCTGAAATGGGGCACCCCGAAGGTCGACCTTTTTGCCTCTCACCCCAACCATCAGCTCAGCAAATTCTGCACCAGGGAGCATCACTGCATAGCTTGGAACGTGGATGCCCTGTCCTTCCCCTGGGTCAGTCTATCGGCCTGTGCCTTTCCTCTACTAACTCTCATCCCCAGGGTACAGCTCAAAGTAAAGGAGGAAAAACCAAGGGCAATTCTTATAGCTCGAGACTGACCTCGTCAGCAGTGGTACCCTTTGCTTTGCAGCCTGTCCCCACTGCCACCATGGCATCTTCCTCAGATTCCAAACCTCCTGACCCAGAGGGAAGGGGAATTCATGCATTCCCGAATGCAGACATTCAGTTTGGCAGCTTGGCTTATTTCCTAACCCCGGATCAGTCTGCCAACCTCAGTAAACCGGTTCTAGATGTTATACGTGAGGCCAGACGCCCTAGCACTAGAAAATGGACAAGGTTCTGCACCTGGATCTAGGCTATGAGCCAATACGGCATAGCCCTCCCTCCCTCTCATCCTGGATTACTTACCTGACCTACTACACAGTGGCCTCTTTCTCCTCTATAAAAATTCATGCCTCTGCTATCTCTGCTAATTTCCCCACTGAGCAGCCCCTTTTCTCACACCCTTTGATCAGACAGTTCCTACGAGGGGCTAGCAAGTTAAGATGAGGCCACCTAGAAGAGCACCAACCCCAGCTTGGAACCTTAACTTTGTGTTGGAGAAACTCACCCTGCCCCCCTTTCGAACCAGCTTCTTCTGCAGAGCTACAATTTCTCACCTGGAAGACATCTTTCCTTCTGGCCATCACAGCCAGAAGAGTCTCCGAGCTGCAAGCGCTCATGGCTATGGAACCCTTCATCATCTTCCATGCTGACAGGGTATCCCTCAGAACTAACCCATCCTTTCATGCCCAAGGTGGTGTCCAGTGTGCCTTTCAACCAATCCATTCATTTGCCCACCTTTTTTTTTCCTAATCCCCAGAACAAGGGGGACAGGATCCTGCACTCTCTAGATGTGCACCGACAGCTCAGATTCTATCTAGCCAGGACTAAATCCTTCAGAAAGTCTGATCAAGTGCTGGTTAGATGCTCGTGTTACACTGCTGCAGTCATCACACTTGGGTTATCCTGCCATCAGGCGGTCCCGCAGTTGGCCCGAGTTCCAAAGTCTTGGTCTGGCGTCGGTTGCTGTTACTTCTTCCCTGACGTCAGTGCGCCAGGGGTATATAAGATGGAGCCAACGCCATTTTCTTCAGTCTTTCTTGCCGCGCGGTGCCCGAAGCAAAAGCAGTTCGCAAGTGCCGGTCGGCTGACTCCTGAGATTTTCATTCTGAATCCAGAACCGAAGTCTTCTCCAAAGCTAAGTACCCCGTTGGGGAAACTTTTTCTTCCCTCAGACTGATGTCAGTAAAGGTTAATAACCGTATTTCTTGTGGGAAGCAAATACCTCATAAGGATTTCCATTCTTATTGTATCCCATGCCTAGGCCCCAGACCACAACGTCACTGGTTGTCGGTTTTGTGCTATGTTTAACAAGCGCACTATTAAACGTCGGTTTGATTTTGCCCGACACTATTTTGGTAGAAAATTCAATTATACCATGTCGTCGGACCTTCTGACGGCCAGAATGCATAAAAAGCGCAAAGACAAGGATAGGCATCTGAGGCCCAAAACTGACTAAGCCTCTTCTAGGCCAGTCGCCGCTTCTCCGGTTTTCAGCAAGGATCCTTCTCAGCCCCTGACGACAACTTCTGTAGAACCACAGGCCGCCTCTGACTCACACATAGAGATGGCTGGGCCTTCAGACTCACAAGTTATTGAGGCTACCGAAACTAACCCTTCAGAGGGATCTGGAATAGCTGAGCTACCCGCAGCTTCAGAGAGTGTCTTCAGACCTACTCAGTTAAGAATTAAACCCTCTGCTAAGTCTAAGCCTCCTTTAAAATCAAAGAAACAAATACAGCATTCCCCAGGGCAGGCCTCCATGCCTAAGAAACAAATGCTCAAAATGGCCGAAGATTTAATCAGTGTGATCAGGGGGTCCCATCCCCCTCCTGATAAAAAGCCTAGACAGGATGCAGACTATGATTCATCTGACCATCTCTTCAGATTCATCCTCAGACCTAGGATATTCTTTACCCCCTTATGAGGATTCTGATGCTGAGGAATCAATTCCATCAGCCTCACCACCTGGGGACTACTCATTTGGGGAAACCTTACATACCATGAGGGAACATTTCCATTGGGAAGGCCAGGATTACTCAGAATCCAAGAAAAGGCTCAGAGACTTCCTTTTATTACCTCAACACAGACCATTTGCTATTCCGCCAGTGTTAGATATTGTGGATGATGTGTATACTGAATCCATCTTAAATCCTGATTCCTTACCTCCAGCCCCTGTTAAACAAGACGGATACTGGAGAGTCCCTGACTCACAATTTTTTGTATAAAAGCCCTGTAGTTGACCCTGAAACTATTTCTCAGGGACCCAAAGGGATTAAGGCCTCATCAGCCAAGAATCCAGTTCCCTCTGACAGAGATTCCATAGCATTAGACAGATGGGGAAAGAAAGTATATACGTCTGAAACTTTAGCAGTGAGAGCCTTAAATTGCCAGTTTCACATGTTAAAATACCAGCAATTTTTACTGTCTCAGTTGAAACAAAAAATGCTTCCAGATTCAGATCCTCCTAATTTTAAAGAAATGCAGGATTTATTCATGCAGCTGAACAAGTGGGAAAGCATACTTTGCAAAGTGGTTTTGATTCTTTAGAGGACTCTTGCAGAGCAGCAGTTACAGGCTCTGTCATTAGAAGACATGCTTGGTTAAAAGAACATATGTTACCAGATCATGTTAAAGCAAAATTATTGGATGCACCTTTGCAGCAGGATGTGTTATTTGGAGTTAAGGCAGAAGAGGTATTAAAGGAAATTGAGGATAAGGCAAAATCTGTGCAAACGGTGAAGGATTTCCTACAGGTTCAGCCTCCTAGATTTAGCAGAAATTGGCCAACTAAGAATTGGTCCTTTCCAATTACAGACAGACCTCAAAGGGGAAGATACAGACGTCCAAGAGGTAGAGGTCAACCACAAGGTCCTTACAGGCCTTTACAATGGGTTGCATCAGGCCAGAAAGAAGGGGAAGACAGGCCCCAACCATATAAAAAATGGCCCCAATGACTTCCCACTACAACTGCCAAACAAATCTCTCGTGGCAGCCCCCTTGGGAGGAAAACTGGCACTTTTCTATCACAATTGGCATATGATCACCAAAGACAAATGGGTTCTCAACATTGTATCTCAAGGTTACAGGTTCCACTTTCACACCCTGCCAAGGTTAAAAGGAATGCCAAATCTGCCACCAAATCAATGGGCAGAGGCTCAAAAACAAATTACAGCACTCATAGATATGAGAGCTATTCAAAAGGTACCACCACAGGAGCAAGGACAAGGATTTTACTCAAGACTCTTTCTGGTTCCCAGAAAGGACAAAGCCTGGAGGCCCATTCTGGATCTTTCTTCTCTAAACACTTACCTGGATGTTCCGAAATTCAAAATGTTGACACTACAGCAGCTTCTTCCCATGCTGGACAAGAAAGCTTGGCTCGTGACCTTGGACCTTAAGGAGGCATACCTGCATGTCCCTGTCAGACAGAACTGCAGAAGATACCTCAGATTCATAGCTGGTTCAATGCACTACCAATTCTCTGCACTGCCCTTTGGCTTATCTACTGTGCCCAGGGTCTTCACAAAGTGCCTGGCACCATAATTGCATTTTGCAGACAGAAAGGAATTCAAATTTATCCATACCTGGACGACTGCCTGATTCAAGCAGAGAGCAAGGACATTCTTCTAAAGCATATGGCGTTTGTAAAAAAAGTTAAGTTGCCTGGGGTACACAGTAAACGAAAAGAAATCAAAACTAGTGCCCTCAAAAGAGATTATATTCCTGGGTGCCAGCTTGAACAGAACAGCCCAGATGGCTTTTCTCACGCCAGACAAGCAAGGACAACTGACTCAATACTTTCAATTGATGGCAACAAAGACCCAACTCCCTGCAAGAAAAATTCTGCAGGCCTTGAGCTACATGGCATCTTGCATACTACTAATTCCATATGCCAGACTGCATATGAGGAAACTACAGTGGTACCTAAAGAATATATGGTCTCAACACTGTCAAAGTTTGGAAACAGTTATACCACTAATTCTTTGCCTTCAACAGGAGTTTCAATGGTGGGCCCAAGCTTGTCACCTCAACAAGGGACAGCCTTTCACACAACCCACAGCCAGGCAAACACTGACAACAGATGCATCGGATTACGCCTGGGGAGCGCACATGGCAGGCAAATGTATTCAGGGCAAGTGGCCCGCAGAACAAAGGCTTCTTCACATCAGTCAAAAAGAGATGCTAGCTGTACAAAATGCCCTTATAGCTTTCAAGGACCTCTACTGCATCCAGGACAACTACTAATAAAGGCAGACAACACCACAGTTATGTGGTACATAAGCAAGGGGGCACTCACTCCTACCCCCTCTGCAGACAAGCCATGACCTTGTAGAACACAGCTATAAACTATCAAGTTCATCTGCAAGCACAATTCCTGCCAGGAGAGAAAAACACACTGGCAAATGACTTGAGCAGAAATATCATGGATCCCCATGAATGGGAATTGAATCCACAAATATTCAGAATGATAACACAAGTGGTGGAGCCCGGACATAGATCTGTTTGCATCCCCAATTAACTGCCTGCTACAAAAATTCTGCACAAGGAGTTACTATCCACAAGCATGGAAAGTGGATGCCCTCTCATTCAGCTGGAAGAACCTACAAGTATACGCTTTCCCACCACTACCTCTCCTGCCAGAGGTACTCATAAAAGCCAGGCAAGAAGAGCCAAAGATGATCCTGATCGCACCAGACTGGCCGCGCCAGCACTGGTACCCAGTCTTAAAGAGCTTAGCACAAGAACCACCCTGGATTTTGCCTCAAACCCCACATCTGCTGTCTCACAACAATCAAATACTACACAGCCAGCTAAAGACCTTAAACCTAGCTGCATGGAAGATTCCTTAGTCAAGCAAATACCTCTCTCCAAAGCTGTTATGGATGTCATTCTGGAGGCCAGAAGGCCTAGTTACCGGGAAAGCCTTTTCGGATAAATGGAAGAGATTCTGTGCCTGGAACCTCTTGTCCCAAACATTCCTCGGATACTACAATACTTAACTGAGATGCTGGATAAAGGTCTCTCCTTCTCATCCATCAAGATCCACGCCTCTGCCATCTCTGCTCATTACAACACGGCTCCGCCAATTTTCTCTAATCCTCTGTTAAAACAATACCTCAGAGGGGCTAAAAACATAAGACCGCCCCATAGAGCACCAACTCCAACTTGGGACCTCAACTTTGTCTTGTAGAAATTAACTTTACCTCCTTTTGAGCCAGCTAACTCAGCAGACTTAAAATATATCTCTTGGAAAACTGCTCTGCTCTTGGCAATAACATCAGCACGAAGAGTTTCAGAATTACAGGCACTAATGGCAGTGGAACCTTTCATCATATTCCACCTAGACAGGGTGTCTTTAAGAACAAACCCTACTTTTATGCCAAAGGTGGTATCAAGTGTGGCTCTAAACCAAACTATTCACTTGCCAACTTTTTATCCAAATCCACAGAATAAAGGGGAGAGACTACTGCATTCCTTGGACATACAGACAGTTACGCTTCTACTTGGACAAAACTAAAGCTTTCAGAAAAACTGAGCAATTGTTTGTATCATATGCTGCAGGAACACAGGGAAAAGCCATTTCAAAACAGACTATTTCAAAATGGATAGGCCATTGCATATGTTTCTGATATACACATCATGGGAAAACTGCACCTAACAACATTAGGTCTCATTCCACCAGGGCAACAGCCACTTCAACTGACTACCTCAGAGGAGTAACCTACCAAGGACATTTTGGAAGCAGCAACTTGGAGTTCTGTACATACTTCAAGCATTACCATCTGCCTCTTTACTGTAAATCCAGAGCTGGCTTTGCCACTGCAGTTCTGCAGGGCCTTATAGCCACCCCTAATGCCTTATAGAACCAGCCACCCTACCTCTGCTTTGGGATTCTACCCAAGTGTGATGACTGCAGCAGTGTAACACGATGAACATAGTACAGTTTTGTACCTCCATAAATGTAGATGTTCCAGTGTATACACTGCTGCAGTCCAGGTTACCCTCCCTCCTTCCCCTCTTACTTGCTGGTACTTACCCTGGTATTCTACACTTTGCTGCCTATGGGAAGTATTTACTGGTAACATAAAGTCTAATTGCTTTTCCTATGTATGTTTTATTAGCAATTTACATTGCCTACCTTTTTGGGGGCACCTGACATCTGGGGCAAGAAAAACTGAAGAAAATGGCATCGGCTGCATCTTGTATACCCCTGGCGCACTGACGTCAGGGAAGAAGCGACAGCAACCGACGCCGGACCAAGACTTTGGAACTCAGGCTGACTGCGGGACCACCTGACAGCAAGGTAACCCAAGTGTGATGACTGCAGCAGTGTATACACTCAGACATCTACATTTATGGTAGATACAAAACTGTACTTTTTGCTACAGGGACAGAAGGCAAAGCCATCTCCAAACAAACCATTTCCAAATGGATAGCACATTGCATCCATTTCTGCTACAAACAACATGGAAAGCCTCCCCCCAAGGGGGTCAGGACTCACTCCAGAGCAGCCTCCACCTGTGCAGCTTTCCTCAGAGGAGTCCCCACAAGGAACATCCTGGAGGCTGCCACCTGGACATCTGTTCGCACTTTTACCAGACATTACCACTTGCCTCTCTTCTCCAAATCTAGGGCAAGGTTTGCCTCTGCAGTCTTGCAGGGTATCCTAGCCAGCCCTTAGTTTCCTTGACTGCCTCCACCCATTTCCTCAGCTTTGGAAATCAACCCAAATGTGATGACTGCAACAGTGAAACATGAAAAACATAGTACAGTTGTGTACACTTACCATAAATGTAGATGTTCAAGTGTATTCACTGTTGGGAGTCCTGGTTTCCCTCCCTCCATCCCCCTTTCTTCTCTTCCCTTACAAGGGAAATATTGGTGTTTACTTTCTACTGGTGGGGTTCTTCCACCAGAACCTGGCTCCAAATTGGGCGCTCCTCACACGTTAGGGCAAGAAAAACTGATGTAATGGCATCGGCTGCCTTACTTTATACTACTGATGTCCTGACGTCAGTCTTGAAGCGACAGCAACTGACGCAGAAATACTAAGCCTCTGGTATTCGGGCCGGCCGAGGGCTGACCTGACAGGGATAACCCAAATGTGATGACTGCAACAGTGAATACACAAACAGCTGCATTTATGGTGAGTGTATACAACTGTACTTTCTTGCTCTTCCCTGTCCTACATGATTGTGTTCCCCAGCTTTATACGTCTTCTTGCCCCCTTTTGTAATTCAGTCCTCCCTATCACCAGTTGTCCACCATCTGCCGGTCGACATCACTTCATTATTATCCCACCTTATATATTATCTCTCCCCTGTCAGTCTTTTTGTCTGCTTTTTTTTTTGTCTGCCCTGCTTCCTCCTGTATACCCTCCTTCCTGCTTATACTTCCTCCTTGTTACCTCCTCTTTGCCCTTCTTAATAAAATGAAATAATGGGCACCTGTAGCCTCTTTGTTTTAACAAAATTGCAAGCAAAAGCTTTGAAGAAAGTAATGTTTGAGTGTTTTATTTTATTAAAATACAAGTCGTTAAAGCATCACTGTTTTTTTTATTATGGAAATGGACGGTGCAAGTTAACTCAGAAAGATGCAAGTGAAAATGCATTGGATCACTAGTTAGTATTAACCTAGTATGATTCAAGATTTTTCTATGTAGAGTATGTTTTATTAAGCAAATGCTTCTTTTCTGCTGCTGATAAAACTTTAGCAGTATTTTAAGTGAATTATAGAGATTTTAACAGACGCTGTTTATCTTAATAATTTTGAAAGTGGCCCTTATCTCATAAGATTGTTATAAAATCTCAAGGCTAATAAATGGTATTTATAGGTATGATGCAGCTGGGGGATTATATTACAGAGTTCAACATGGATTATAGCAGTATCACAGAGTTAACAGTAATAATAATTATGCATACCCTGGCAAAGTTTCATATGCTATATATTTATATGAAAATCACATTAGTTTAGTTAAATGTTGGCTTGCTTATCTGGTATGCATACATATTACCTAGGTGCTTGTGTTGTATCCTTCATTTATTTTGATTATAATGTTTTAAAATATCACTATAAAGTGAGTCTGGTAGAGGGTTGTGTAACAGCATGTAAACTGTGCACCATTAGGTGTGTAGCTTTTATAGTTATCTTTTTGCATGATTGTCACATTAGTCTTATAAAAGTACAGGTTGCAAAATAAGATGCTTTCATTAATATGGTGGTTGCTTGCATAAGGCTCCAGTTTATGTAGCATCCTTAATGAGTTAGATGCATAGTACGCATGCATACCAAATGTCATGATTAATGATAATCAGGAGATGGTTCCATAATAAATAAAAGCAATTTAAAAAAATGCTTAATTACCTCCCCCAGCTCAGGCATTTGAGAGGATGATGAGTCCAACTGGTTGTAGCCCTAATCCCAATATTCCATCTGAATACTGCTCTACAGTTCCACCTTTGCAACAGGCCCAGGCAGCTGGCACGCTCAACTCCCCTCCTCCCACTGTCATGGTACCCGTGTCTGTGCTTAAACACCCTGGAAATGAAGGTAATGCAAACATGTCAGTACTGCTAGTAGTTTATTTGGATGGTGTTTTGGTTTATTTTGTAATGTAGTTCTGTGAACTGAATGTCTGAATTTGAGATTGATGGTTATGAGCAGTTTACAGCAGGAACATGTGCAGGTTTCATGTGTATTAATTATTTTAAAATTACAGCTTGAGACTTCAGAGCTTAGGTTAGTAATTGTTTTTGTACCTTTTGAAAGTATGTTTTTAGTCCTGTATTTGTTTAACCAGGAAGGTAGTGTAGAGTTTGAGTCTGTTTTTGATGTGATTTTTGGAAAATGCAAGGATGGGAAAATGTTGCACAGTCCTTGTAATCCAGTGGAAAAAACATGTGCTACTTAAGTAATATATATACTTTGAAGTTTTATTTATCATAAATAACTCCCGAATGTCATTTGGACTACTGCTACTGACTAGGAGAAGTGGGTGAGAGAAGTAAGAGCAGGTAAATATAGTCGTGGTACACTTGTATGACTTTTTAGAATATCCGGTTAAGGAATTTAGTGCATTCCAAGTCAGAAGTCCAGATACAGGGAAGGACTGCTGGATTGTATTTACCTCCTTGTGTTTTATGGTAGTTCGATGACAACATAATTAGTAGTTTGGGGTCCTGGTAATAATTTCAGAATCTACCAAAAAAAATAAATAAATATTTGCCAAGAAATGGGCAGGAACAGTGGTAGAGTTGAAGGACAGATAAACAGATAAAACTGTATATGTTCAGCAAACACACTGCCTTACAGGAATATGGGTAGTAGTACCCTTCTACTCTGTGTCTGGCAGTCTACCAAAGCTCAGAGCTCCTCCCACTGCCTCACTGTGGATGTGATGGACCAATCACCTGGTGGCAGTACAGGCACTGCCTTTCAAGACCCACAGACAGAACCCTTTCAGTTTTCTGGTGTCACAGTAAGAGAATGCTCTGTTAGAAGACTGCTCCTTTCTTTGGACATCTTCATTTTCTGAGCTCAGATAAAAAACAAAACCTTTTGGGATTTTTATTTCCTCCCTCTATCAATGCTTGAATAGTGTATTCTTCCGCTTTAACTGAAATTATCTGTTTAGAAATGGTGATTATGCTCCCTCCTTTTTTTTGTTTTACTACTTTGACTAACACAAGTAAGGCCTATGCTGTTGATCAAAAACTTAATTTGGAAGTTTTGACAGGAAAACTTGCTGATATTGCTGTTTTTCCTCTTGAGGCTGTTACACCATTTTAAGTGATTTTTTTTTTATTTACGTCATGATTTTTTGTAGTCATTATTCATTTGGACTGAAATTAGCATTTTTGTTTTAAAAAAATCAAGGGACATTTTGTGCTTGCTATGCTGTTACTGAAACTAAAGTCTCTTTCGGCTTTTCCCGGTTAGGGGTCGCCACAGTGGAACTCCGGTCTGATTGGCAGTAGATTTTTACGTGCTGGCTTGCCGGGCCTAACGCACAACCTTCAACGAAGGAACGTCCATTCACGCATGTCAACACACAGAAGATGCTCTGAGAATCGAACATGCAACATCTAACTGTGAAGCGACAACGCTACCGCAGCACCACCACCGCAGTTTACTGTAATTTTATAAGTGCAGTGTTCAGAATAGTATCCTACAGAAATAGACTTTAGATTGCTATTTAAAGGGAGAGTACTGTGATTTATCTTTTTTACTGTGCTAGTATTTGGTATTGGTCTGGCTAGAGTTTTCCCCTGATTTTATGGATTTAGATACAGTGCCACCCCCTATCTACCCCTTGTGCACCTGAAAACATAAATCAAGAAATATGCCTCAGCCTATGGCTTGTGACTCCACAGTAGCCTTAAGAAGGTTATTGGACCACTCACCTTATTGTGTCTCTAGGTCCCCTGGTTCAGGCACATGAGAACCAAACCCTTTAGTGCAGGGAAAGTCAGGGATGCAGAATCTGTTGCGAGTGTTAAGTCTCTCCATAGGGATTCTCCCACTAATGTCATGCAAAAAAGAGACAGAAGACCCACCACGTTGCAGGGCAGCATTCTCTGTTTTCAACTGAGATGGTGACTGTGGCTAGATCCATTATTCAGGCAGTTGATTACAGGGCACAAACCCAGGCCATGAGTAAAGCCAGTGCTCCTAACCCCAGTTAACCACCCAGGGGCCCTGATTTGAAAGGAATCTAGAATCTTAGGTTTCAGAAGTGTTAAGAGTCTGAACAAGTCAGTTCCCCTGAGGATGGTCAGGTTTAAAAACCCAAACAGTTGTTTTCATGTTCCCAAATGCTGACTAGATTTAGGGATGTATTCAGTCTAGAGCACTCTTCGGCTGCCCCAGAGATCGACATGGTATACGTACTTTTGGAGGATAAAGGCCCTGGATGTGGCGACCTTCCCTCCATTGATCCCAGCACTGGAAAATGTTTTTAAGAAAGCTTACATTTCTCCTCTGCTGAATGAGTCTGTGCCTAAAGTAGTCAACCTGATCTCCAAGCCCCCTTTATCTGTACACCCTACTTCTGTGTCCCCAGCAACTTTTTCTAATAAAAAGACAATGTTTTTATCAAACCCAGTCTCTTCATATAAGTTAGACTACTGGCTAGAATGTCAGGGAAAGAAGCTGGCGCAGTCCAGCACCGTAAATTTCATCAGTGTTTTATGTGGAAGTTTGTGTTGAGGTGTATGCGTAGTTTAGACAAATTCACTGCATCATTACCTGCTGAGCAAAACATCTATCAAATATATTGTTTCCAGTGTTTCTCAAATGTCTAAACATGCTTCAAGGACCACCTTGGAAGGGGTTGATAACTGTTTCTAGAAATGCATTGATGATGGTGATAAGGATGTAGCTTGTTTGCACAGTCAAAACTTTTCTGATTAATTAAAAAATGAGATTATGAATGCTTCACTTGATTCTGATTGTGTGTTCGGTGTAGTAGCTAATCAGATCTGTAAGCACTGGGATGAAAAGTAATCTGAGGCATGGGGTGTTGAAAATGTTCCATATTCCCAAGTTTCCATCTTTTGAAAGTCCTTTACCACCTTTTGTACTCCAGGTCGTCTTCTGGTGGTTATGGCCCACAGTGATATGGTACTTCAGCAAAGAAGGTGTAAAAGGTCACACCCTTTGTGCCAGTTGACAGTGATGGCCTGAGAGCTGGCTTTATAGTATTCTCTAACTCTTCATGCATCCCATCAGAGTAAAATAATTTATTTATTTAAGTTTGATAACCAGGGGGAGTCCACTGGGCCAAGAAGAACACGTTTTCAGTGGAGGCACAGGGAGAAAAGCTCCACAATAATTGCAAGTTACATTTCACATGTTACAAAAGGACATAGTTCATACCATTAATTAAACGTTTACAGATGAGCTCCATGATATTTGCAATTGGCTTGTCACAATGTTACAAAAATGAAAAGACATAATTCAATAGAGAAGTTTCAACATCTACATAAAATGAATATTTTTGTTATAAACTAAATTGTAGGTTTAACATTTCAAAATATATAGCTACTAGCTATTAGTAGGTTAGGAAAGTATTATGCATGGAGAGGGTAATAGTATAATTGAGATTGGAGAGTACAGTAGATATTTGAGAGAAAATTATTTTTTGGTGGGGAGGGATTGTTTTGGGTGGGATGAAGTAATAGAGGTAGTTGGATGAGTCTCAGTGCAAGGTAGAATGAGGGGGGTTAAGTTGGAACGTGGCAAGGGCAATCCCATTTGGAAGAAAGATGAGAGTAGCAGCTGAGATTTGAAACTTGTATGGTTAAGTAGGTTGCATAGGTGTGTGGGGAGAGAGTTCCACTGTTTAGCTAAGGAGTGGGACGGCAGTAGATGGCCAGGAGGTCGTGCAGGTTTGTGGACCTGAAGGAGATTTTGTTTTTTGGATCTGAGTGAGCAGTTGGGAATGTAAGGTTTTAAGGAAGTAGCGTGAGCTGAGCAGTTGACAGGTTTAAAGATGAGCTTGTGGGTAATGGTGAGTTGTAGGTAACTGAGGTAGTTGGGTAGTTCAAGCCAGTTGAAGGTGAGGAGGGAGTGGCAATGGTGGGATGAGTTTTTTGAATTGGTTGCAAATTTGGAGATCTTGTAGGAGCAGGATTCAAGTTTGGACCAAAGGCTAAGATGGAGATTGGTGAAAAGAGGGACACCATACATAAGGGAGGGGAGTAGGAAGGTGGATGCAAGAGTTTGACGAGTAGAGGGGCTTATGAAGCGGTTGTGCCTGTAGAGGAGACCTAACTTTTGGTGGGTTTTCTTGATTGCAGATTGGATGTGGGTGTCAAATTTTAGTTTTTATCAATAATGATGCCAAGAAGCTTGGTGTTGGAAGCAATTTCAAGGAGGGTGTCGTTTTTGTTCTGTATGGTGTATGTGGATTTGTCGATGGATTTTTTTGTAGAGGGAAAACAAAACATTAGTTTGGTTTTATTTGCATTTAGTGCCAGGTGGTTAGACTGCATCCAGGTTTCTGTTTTGGAGAAGGCTAGTTGGGTTTTTGCTAGGGGCTTGGAGGGGAAGAAGGCTGAGCAGATGATTGTTGATTCATCTGCATATTGGATGATGAGTCTGGGATAGATTGGTGAAAGTTGTTAATGAATAGGTTGAAGATAAGAGGGCCAAGAACAGAACCTTGTGGGACAACTTTGGGTGTGGGAAGGAAGGGGGAGGTTGAAGTTTTCCATTGGACAGCTTGTTGGGGGTTGGACAAGTAGCTGGATAACCAGGCGATTGTGGTGGGAGAGAGGTGTAAGGTGGAGAATTGGGATATAAGTAGGGTGTGTGAGATGGTGTCAAAGGCCTTTGACAGATCTAGGAATAATGTGGATACGGACTTCCTTCTGTTGCGTTCGAGGTTTATGGCTTCACAAAAGGAAAGAAAGGACAGTCATGGTGTTGTGGCCTGGGCTGAAGCAGTGTTGGGTAGGGGAGAGGAGATTTAGTGTTAGGTGTGCCATGAGTTGTGCTTGTATTGTTTTCTCTAGTATTTTAGAAAGCGGGGGAAAGGATGGCAATAGGCCTGAAATTGGTGGTATCAGTATTTTTGCCACCTTGGTGTAGGGGGATGATGTAAGCATGGTGCCAGATAGAAGGGACATATGATTCTTTTATGGATCTATTTCTAAGAATAGAGATGGGATAAGCAATGCTGTCAGCAGATTGTTTGAGGAAGGTGGGTGGAAGGTTGTTGGGTGCATTGCGACAGGGTTTGAGTTTGAGGAGAAGTCTTTTTATAGTGTACTTGTGGGGATGGGCTTGAGGCAGAAGGATGTGGAGGGAGGTTGATGATTGGGGGTGGTGGTTGGGGCAGGAGGGGGGGTGGTGGTGGAGGATGGGGGTAGGAAGGAGGCTGATAGTTTAGCTATGCAGTCTATAAAGAATGAGTTGAACTGGCTGTTTCAAGGTTGGAGAGGTTGGGGTCTGGAAAGGGGTTTTCTTTGTTGCCAGGATGCAACATGGATGAGATGGAGTCCCAGAATTTTTGGGGATTTGTTGAGTGCAAGGGCTAGAGTTTGGATTAGGGGCTTTGCGGTCTTAGTTTTTTGCAGAGTTTCTTAGTTTTTTGTCCCTTTGGTGCAAGGCTAGTGTAGTATCTTTGTATAACCATGGGCAGGGATTGGTTTTGATGTGTTTGGTTCGAGGGGGGCTTGCTGATTAAGAAGAGTTTGGAATGAGTGGTTAAAGAAGAAAACGGCATCATCGAGAGGAAGGTTTTTTAGAGGGGACCAGTCAGTATGCTTTAAGCATTTGGAGAAAGTTAGAGGGTTAAACGAGGAGAGGTTGTGGGTTTGGATGTAGTGGTGGTGGCTATGCAGTGGGGATGGGAGATGGTCGGCGAAGGCTTGGTAGGTGATCGCTGAGAGGATCAGGTAATGTTCTGCCTTTGGTGATAAGGTTTGGGTGAGTTGTTAGGATCCAATCAATGATGGTACCATCTTTATTTGGTCTAGTTGGAGATTGTATTATTTGGTAGAAGTTGTACAGGTTGATTGTGTGGGACGGGGCTTCAGAGTTAATAGTATTCCAGATGATGCTGGTATCACCGAGTATATAGGTTTCATTTTTTTATATTGGAGGAGAGCCAGGGCAGGATGTTTTCAAGAGTTTTGATATCACCGGAGATAGAGGACAGCGATACATGTGGACTTATGGTTTATTTTTAGTAAACCCATTATAATTTCAGCATTGTCAAAGGTTGGTATTTTATTGGAGTAGAGTTATGGTATGGGAGGTGGGGTAGATTATTGCTGCTCCACCTCCTTTTTTGTGGACTCTGTCATTGTGAATGATTTGGAAACCCGGTGGTAGGATTTCACTATCTTTTATATAGGTTTTCAGCCAGGTTTCAGAAACGGCAGTAATGTCTGAGTGATTATGGGAGAGCCGGGCATGGAGGTTAGGGATTTTGTTTTTTAGGCTTTGTGCATTAAAGATGAATGGACTTTGCGTTTGTGGGTTTAGTGAGGTTGATGTTAGGGATGGGCTTGGGGTGGATGTCGCCGGCCAGTGAGAGAGAGAGATGTTGTGGAGTAGAAGAGAGAGTAAGACAGTGTGTGGTGGGCAAGGGTAGCTTGTGTTGTGTGAGAGTAGTGATTTTCTGGTATCACATTTAAGAGGGGATTACAGGGGGGTTGGGTTGGGAGGAGTTTTGTTTTGAAAAAATAGATTGGGTTAGAGGAAAAGAGTTCATGTGAGATGGATGAGTAGGATAGGAAGTGATGTTGATGGTAAGAGGTAGTGGAGTGTGTGTGAGAGTTATGACAAGGGTTGGGAAAAGTTTGAGATAGGTAAGAGAAGAATGAAAGATTAGTAGGGCAAATGGGGTTATAGGGCGAGATGGTATATAGAGCATTGTAGGAGGGCTGGATGTTTGGGGTGATGTAGATCTACAGGTGGGTGGGGTTTGGCTTAGGTGTATTGTGATTGGAGAGGTGTTGGGTGGGGAGGAGTCAGGGGATGCATAAAAGTACAAGTAGTGGGGGCGGTTGAGATTTGGGGGCAGGGTAAGAGAGTGGTGTGAGCCTGACAGTGAATATCTTGGCAGACAGACTAAACAAATCTTGAGCAGACCTGCATTGAGTGGCTGCACAAGGCAGTGGTGTTCCAGGATCTAGTTCAGATGTAGGTAAAGCCTCAAATAGATCTGTTTGCCTCATTTTTAAACAGACAGCTGGAGATCTTCTGTTCCAGACCTCCTTGCAGCCATACTTGGGGGATAGATGCATTCTTGTTCTCTTGGACGGGAATATTCCACTGTACATTTCCACTCTTTCCACTGATTCAAAGGGTACTTCCATTAGTGCAAAAAGAGATGCCAGTGGTCAATGTTTTTATCAGCTATTGGCCCAGGAAATCTTGGTTCTTATTCTAATGGTATTGGACAAGAGCAGTTACCACATACTCCCTAACACTCTGCATTGGCTCACACAGTCTTAGGGGCAAATTGTGCACCCCAGTCTGGAACAACTACAACTGACAGCTTGGATGATTCAACTTTGACTCTGTTTAGTTACTTATTTCATGAAGGTGTGCAGCAGGTTTTAAAGGAAGCCAGAACACCTGCTACCAGAAAATCTTGTGTTTACAAATGGATGAGGTTATCTAAGTGGTGACTAAATGAGAACAGGGGTCCCTGAGGTTAACATTCTTCTGGTCTTGAAATATCTGAGAGAGGTACTTTAGGAGATCTTATCATATGCATCCATTAAGGTGCATTTAGCAACGGTCTCTTCTCGTCTGCCAATGGATCCCTGTCTTTTTTCTTTTTTTGGTAAAACAGTTTATGAAGAGAGTACTGCATATGATATCCCATTGGAAACAATTTCTTCCTTTCTGGGATCTTTACTACATTCTGGCAAAATTGACTGTACCACCTTTTGAAACTGCCACACAGGCTGATGTCAGTATCTTAATGTGGAAACTGTTTTGCTTATTGCTATGACATCTGTTAGGTGAGTCTCTTGAACTGCACACTGTCATGGTGGGACAAATGTAACGTGATTTTCAACAAAAAACAGCACAAACTATGAAGCACCAAAAGAACAGGAAGAAAAATATGAAACTAGTATTAAGAACGGATAGCCTTTAGTAAAATATCGCAAATAAAATCAAACAATAAACATCGCTCTCGTCCTGTATTAACAAGACTTCTTCAGATAAAACATATTCAGTTTACATCCATTTAAATCCAAACAAGAAAATCAAACAACACTGGAGCAAACGCAGCTTTAAAATCCACTGGGTTAGTGTTTTCATGCCCATATACTAGCACTTCTCCAGACAAAATATAAAAAAACACACCAAATATATATAATGCAATCAGTTATTCAGTGAAGCAATTTACATTCTCTAAGCAAAAGCTTTAAGCGAACATACCCATTTAACTCAGGGCACTTATGTGCTTGCAAAAGCACTATCCATTTAGTTTCTGCTTTCTCTACAATATTATTCAAATTACCTCCAATATCATTACCATTAAAATGTTGTAAAACTAAGAAACTAAAAGAATGATCAACATGAGCATGTTTAAATAAGGCACTTGTGGGATCTCTATGTCTAATATACCCCAAGTGTTCAAGTAGACGCTCTCTCAGAGCTCTACTAGTTTTTCCCACATAGAAACTGGTACATTTATTGCATAAAGCAAGGTAGACCATATAGGAATCTGGACTTAAATACAAAACTAATAACAGAATGATGAAATTCTTGGGAAGTAGGAATAAATTGACATGCTGCACAATTTCTGAGAGCAAAAGTACCTTTCTTTTTAGATAGAGGTGCAACATCTTTCTTCCTACCACAGCAAAGCTGTCTTTTTAAAGACATACCATTCTTAAAGCAAAAATGAGGTGAACTGCCTACTGTACCTGATATAGAATCATCAGAGATAAGTATAGGCCAGTTCTTTAGAATCACATCACATATCGTATTTACATCACTAGTAAATGTGATAACAGGTGTGACAAAATTCACCTCCTTATTTTTCTTTTTTCCTATTGCAAGTGTCTTGTCTGTCTGAAAAATATGGTCTAGCTGAAGTATATCTATTACACCTCACTACATCATTAGCCACCCCAAGATATTTGAGAATAATATTAAATCATGCTCTAAAATCCCAAATGCCTGCTGGAACCTGTCTTCACTAGTATGTAACCTAGACATTCTATGCGCTTGATTCAGAGCAATATTTTTAAAAACAACCAGGGTGCATGCTATTACGATGTAGAAGTGTATGCCTTCTACTTGATTTCCTATATAAGGAAGTATGTAAATTTCCTTCGCTATCCTTATATAGATGTACATCAAGGAAATCTATATATTGATCATGTACATTCATAGTGAACCTTAAAATTTCAGTACTGGATTCAAGGTAGGTAATAAAAGCTTGCAACTCAGATATATTACCATCCTATAAAAGAAAAACATCATCCACAAATCTCCTAAAAAATCTAAGGTGTTTCAAAAAAGGATGTGGATTTAGGACATATTCAGATTCCCTAGAAACACCAACTTTTTGCAAGTAAATATATTCTTTAAACATGAAAACATTGTTCTCTAAAATGAGATCTAAAAGTGTACAAATCACAAAGATCAAGTCTTTAGAAAGTCACTATACTTGTGTGAAAATAATCTAACTGCTTCTACCCCTTATATATTGAATATCACTGTAAACAAAGTATTAACATCAAGTGTAAAAACAATAAATTGGATGTGTCGTGAGTAGAACTAAATTCAAATAATACTAAAAAATGTTGAGTATCTCTCAAAATGGTGTGAACATTATTAACAACCTGCCTTAATTTATGTGTGCCAGATACAATAGGTCCTATAGGGGGTCTAAAAGACGCTTATGAATCTTAGGCAGTCCATGACTTACAGGTGTGACAGGAAGTTCGTCATACTCTCATCCCGCACCACAATTAACCTAACACAGCTCAACTACCACATTCCACAACACAGTAAATGACACTACTCATACCATATTGCTTCTAGTTATTCTTGTACTCTGCGAACGTAAGAGTAGACTGCAGTCTATGACAACCCCCATCTCACCATTCAGTATGCAAGCAGTGTGCTCAACCCCTCATGCACTCTTAACCAGCTTCCCATTCACTAGCACAGCCCATCCATTCACTGCCCAACCTGACAACAAAAACACTGACCCCCCCTATCCTTTCACCTTTGTGTGAGTTCCTCATTACACAAACCTGCACTTAAAACTCTCCAAAAGACTGTACAGACTCGCACCATTGTTCTTATTCAACTCAAGAGAAGCAATATTGAAACCAACCCTGGTCTTCCCCCAAATATATTGTCTATTGATAACTGCATAAAGGCTGCATAATGAACTAGACCAGGTTGGTACTCTCCTTAAACTGCACAATCTTGACATCTTCACATTACCAGCTGCTGTTGAGTCCTGGATCAAAATAGACACCTCATACTTGCACCATTTTTCCAACATTGTAATTACTTTCTGGGTGCTTGACCCAGTCCAAGAAATGGTGATAGAACCCTCCTACTGTATAAAACTCATCTAAAGATCCCACTCCTAGGTCAGGCTTAGTGTCTGCTCACTGCCCCTAACTAGTTCTACAGATTGCCACAAAAATACAAACGACAGCCGCAAAAAAAAAAAAAAATGCATCCTCCGTCCTCCTTACACACTTGGGAAATCCCAAGCACTAATTCAGGAAGTTGTATACCAGCTAGGAGACAAAAGCAACCACATCCTCCTGGATGACTTCATCTTAAATAGGCTTCAGTCCATCCAGCATGATATTAACGAAATTTTGTACAACTTCAATCTTAAGCGTACTGCAGCAGTCCACGTAACTTATCCTCAACACTAACAATCATTCTGTTCTAGAGCTAAGCATTGGTAACGACCTCAGTTTAATTTTGAGCTTGTCATCCACCCTCTTTCTGTTAGTGACTCATTTCACAGTAAACTTCACAGTACATACCCCAATGACAACCCCCCCCCCAAATTAGTTTAATTTGGTCTAATACATACTTGGATGTCAAACAACTTAAAGAAGCTCTCTTCATCGCAGAATGGTCTTTCATATTAAACCTAGACAAACCTAACCTTGCTGCAGAAACACTTGCCAGTGCACTTGGATCCATCCAGGACACATTCTTTCCTATAATTGCTTGACAAACCAAAAAGGAAATGACTAACTCCTGGAACTATGCATGGGAGGCTTGGGAAAACAGTCCCTTCCATAGCAATAGGCAGCAATATATCCAATTTAAAAACTTCTCAAAACAAGCAGTGTGACACAAAAGCCAGCAGGCGAAAACATTTCAAATATTCTTAGCTAAATCACCAAAACCCTTCTGTAAAGACGTAAATCAGTGGAATGAAAGGGATGTTCAAAGTAATCCAAACAGTAACTCGTACATTCTCTCCCTCTGACTTTGTCTGAATTCTCCACACTACCCAGCCAATCATCACTTGCATTCCCCCATTCCACTGAACCATCTCTCTATATTCCACAGTTTTTCTTTAAGTCAAAAACAAGAGGTTTAGAATTTCCTCTGCAAAAAATAAAAACATGTCAGCCTAGCAGGCACTGACAGCCTTTTGTCCTTGATTAATATACCATGCGGGGACCTCTGCCTAACTTCCTTGAAGCACATCTTCAGTTTCTGCCTAACACAAAATATAATTTCAGATGTATGAAAAATAGTCACTCAGCCCAATCCCAAAGTAATCTAGCCTTACCAAAACTTCCCAGTTCAGGCCAGTCCTTGCCTTTCCCGCAGTAGGCAAACTGCTTAAAAAAATGTTCAATTCACCCAGTACATCACTACCTACAACCTCCTCTCCCATAAACAACATGGGCTTTGGTCTTGGCACACTGCCCTTTGAACCCTGATCAGTGACCTAGTACTAGGTGTGAAGAGAGGCCAGTTCACTGGTGCCACCTGTATTGACCTTACAGATGTCTTTGATCTCAGTGGCTGCAACATCTTCCTCATTTCCTACTACAAACAGGCATATGTCCCAGTGCCATACCTTGGTCTCAAAACCATCTTATAAATTGCCACTTCTCCATCAAAATGCGTACCTTGTTTTCCCAGTCAGTCAGCCTTCAAAAAGAGTACCACGATGTTCCATATTTTCTCTTCTGCTACTTGCCATCTTTATAGATAAATTTCTGTTTAACCTACCTCATCCCCTCCTTCATCTGTATGTATTTCTCACAAACCGCCCAGTACACAATCTCCAGACAGACCTGCAAGCAGATTTCCTAGTTCTCATCTACTGGATCTTCAACAAAAATCTTCTTCTCGACTCCAGGAAAGCCAAAGTTATTTTTTTTGGCCCCAAATAGAAACTTTGGGGAAAAAGCAACCATTTGCATATCTGTGACCTCTTTGCATATCTATGACCACAGTAACACGCATATTCAAAGTATTTACTTGCAGATCCCTTTGTTCCAATTGAAAAAAATCTCCACAGAAAATGCAAATAAAATAATTCATGGCAAAGTCATGATTTTAATGATACAATGGTTATAACAGTGTTAAATCAGTAGTATTATACAAATGAATAGAAAAGTGAAAAATGCAATATTTTCTTGTCAAAACTTTAAAATGAAGCAGGTGAACAACAGAAATGGGCACAACTGAGACTGTCCCTAATGTTCAACTGAAAACTGAAAAGACAGAACTTCAGCTTCCTAGTACAAGTCATAACACTTTAGAAGAGCTCTATAACTGCTTAAAAACAGGACAGTATTAAGTTTTAATTCCCAGAAGAATTACTAGCAGTAGTAAATAGCAAGAATATTAAAATAAAAAAGTTACTACACAAATGTATTTTTTTAAACAGGTTGACTGCAACCTCTCCTTTGACCACCACATTGCCACTGTGGTCAGAAAGTCCTTCTATGTGGCATATCTCATTACTAAGGGTTTTGCATCCAGGAAGAAAGAGGTCATTGTCTCCCTCTACTCTTCCCTCATTAGGCTAATCATTGAGTACAATGCCCCATTTGGCATGTACCTTATTTAGACACCTGCATTAACTGGAGAGGCCGCAAAAGTAGCTCACAAAGATGATCCTAGGCCTTAAACAGTTGTCCTATATGGACAGACTCAAAAAAACTCCAACTATTCTCTGTCTCATATCGCCTACTTAGAGGTGATCTCTGCTTGACTTACAAAGCCATGTCTGAGCTAGCTCTATTAGAAATGCTACCTCTAAAGAAATCCCAATCCCTCCGCACCACATCCTCCAGAGACCTCAACCTCATTACCACAATCAACAGAACATGCTGGAGGGACAGGTTCATAACCCAGAGACTGCCCATGCTATAGAGTAGACTTCCCATACATGTCAAACAGAGCACCTCACTGGCCCTCTTTAAGAGAAATCTTGATGAGTGGACTCCAGTGGCTCTACTTGATAGAGGCACTGGGAACTAATGTCAGGTGGCATGATGCATGGGTGATCCTATGGGGTAAGCTTGTAAAGGCTCCAGGGACATTAGCCTAGTACACACCTATGAACCTAAATAAAAGTTCCCAGAGGGGTCTTAGCCAAGTATGGAAGGTGTAATCTACTAATACAGGCTGCTGAGGAGTTTCAACTATGTGATTTCTACAGCGGACACTAAAAGATTGAACAAGTGGCTTCCTATGACATGGGTTAGGGTTAGCTAAGCCTCTGTCACAGGGAGTCAGAGGAGGGAATTTTGAGCTCTGGAAAGCTGCCAGTGTGGGTTTGTGCAGGCACAGAACCCATATGCTATTGAGGCAGTGTGACATTTGCGCATCTATTGTTACAGTTAAGTAGGACTTGCACTAACTGTACTTTAAGGATTCAACAGGACCTTCTAGGTTAAGATGCTGATGGTGACAGATGCCTGGTGTCAGAACCATGGCCTCGATCTCAATGCCAAAAAGTGCAGTGTCATCCCCTTTGGTAAAAACTCTATACCCATGAACTACCACATAGGCAGCAATCTACTTAACACCGAATGCGTGATAAGAGACCTTGGGACCCAGGTGCACAGTGGTCTCTCCTTTGTTAGTCGCATCACCACAGTAGTCCGGAAGTCCTTCTACGTGGCACACCTCATCATAAAAGAGTTCTCATTCAGGAAAAAAAGAGGTCATTGTTCCCCTCTACTCGACACTCATTAGACCCATTATAGAGTACAACGCCCCTTTTGGAATGTACCTCACAATACATCTGCAGCAGATGGAAAGGCCACAGAAGTACCTCACAAAGAGGATTACTGGCCTCAAACAAATGCCCTACACTGACCGCCTCAAAAAACTCCAGCTCTACTCCGTAGCATATCGCCTACTCCAAGGTGATCTCTGCCTAACATATAAAGCTATGTCAAACCCAGAGCTGTTGGACATGCTACACCTAAAGAAATCCCAATTCCTCCGAGCTACATGCTCTAGGGATCTAAACCTTGTCACCACAATAAACAGGACATGCTGGAGGGATAGATTTCTGTCCCAGAGACTTCCAATACTCTGGAACAGGCTACCCATCTATGTCAAGCAAAGTTCATTAGCACACTTCAAGAAAAATCTTGATGAGTGGATGGAAAATAGGAAATACACCCCGGGGATCACTTCTGTGTCTCTGCTCGATAGTGGCACAGGAAAATAACTTTCTTGGGTGGCATAAGCCAGGGAACCTTGTTGGCTAGGCTTACGTAGGCCCTTGGGCCGATAGCCTAGTACCTACCTATGAACCTACAAGTACAGTATATTGCAGATGAACCAATAAAGGGTCCTTGAAGGATACATTAAGGACATGCTGCTGGTTGCACAGGACAGGTTGATATGCATGGCATATAATGCAGTGGATGGGACTGCAGAATCTGACAATAACAGTGCACCCTGGGCTGACAGCTAATCTTGAAGCATTTATTTGAGGATACCAGCGTGACCTTTTACTATTATTCTTTTAAAGATTTTCTTTTGAATTGAAATCCATGACTGTTTGAAGGTCATGAGAGAGAGCGAGAGTGAATGTGGGTAAACCCTTGTTAACTGTAAGAATAAAATTTAATTCTTCCATGTCATTCTTTTTTTTCTAAAATGTAGAAGAGCCACTGGAGACTTTGATTTTGCTGTAGAGAGCAACTCCCAACAATAGGCAGAAGCTGAATCCTACCAGCAACCCCTCCACTTATATATATATATACACACACACACACACACACACACACACACACACACACACACACACACACACACTGGATTCCAGAAAAGTTTTGTGCCTGTGTGCTTTTTACGACAGTTTTGGCTAGCCTCATAGTGAACTGCTGCTGTCCTGACTCCTGTTTTGGCAGCTTCTCTTAGAAGGTGGTCAGACACTAATTTTCCCCATCAGTTCATAATTGATTTCACTGTAATTTGTGAAACATGAGCAAAGGAAACCGTACGCTTTCTCTCTCTCTTCCCCTTCTAATCCCCTTGCCACATATTCTAAAAAGTGTTGTGCGGTGGAAGATGTGTGAAAGCATGTCAGCAAAAGAAAACTATCCAAGAGGTCTTGCTAGACCAGCAAGAATCGATAAGTGTTGCAGACTGTTAGTGTGCCATAAACAAGAACCTCAGATCCATTCAGTATTTGAGAAGTCCTTGTCTCAAGTGAGTCATTTGCACCATCACCCTTCAGTCACTCACCCTGGTCTGTCCAGAGAAGATGGAATGTGCTGTTTTGGATCTTCAAAGATGCTTAATTAGTCATAAAGAATGGAAAGCAGTCAATAGATCTCTGCCATTTTTTAGCAGGAGTCTTTTGCCACCAGTTTCAGATCAACCCTTGGCTCCAATGGTTCATAGGTTCATAGGTTAGTACTAGGCTAACTGCCTTTGCGAGCCATTGTAAGCCTAGCCAATTATCCCTTGTGAGTCTCAAACCCTGCACCTTGTCTTTGTAAGGCAAACACCTTAACCACTAGGCCACCCTCCCATTTGTGAAGGTTATTTGTGATGGCTAGCTCCTGGTACATTATAACGTGTCTTGTCATGCACAAGGAGTTCATGACTCATACGTTTCATTCCATAGGATTGGCAGTGAGTGCTGCAAAGTCTCATCTTTCATTTATTGACTTTTGGCCGTTTCTTGGATATCATGACTTGTTGGGTCTTTGTGCTCTTATAGAAGGCTTAAGACATTTCAGACAAGTCTATCCTCTTCTCTTGGGATCCATTGCTCAAATCCAGCATAAGTTTTAAGGTTCTATAGTAGCTGTTAGTGTTATTGATCTTATCCCAGGTATCATATCACCGTCCAGCAGTTGACTTTTGAGATGTATTGATCACTAAAAAAAGATCCTGTGGACACATGATAAAACTGTAGATGACATACAGAGATCATAAGACATGATTGTTCTCCTTCAGACTAACTTCTGATTGGAATATTTACTCTGGGACTATAGTGACCATCATTATAACAGAGGTTCCCATGCTTTGGTGGGAAGTTGCTGTGTAGGATGTACAGCCCAGTGATTGTGCTGTAACCAAGAGTTTTGTTTGCCTCTCTTGTGCTGGAAATGAGTGTGGTGCTTCTGTCTCTGTTTTGCAAGTCTTGCTGAACAGGCAGGATGGGGTGGAACTCATTCCTACCCTTCATGCAGAGAAGACCATGAGTTTGAGTGTAATCTTCTTTGGCAGTTAATGTCTTCAGGGAAGCCATTTGTTTGGAGGACTGACTTTGACACTGTATTTCAATGTCCTATAAGTGGCCTTTCAGTTCAGTCTTTGGCAGGAGGACTTTCAAGAAATTAGGAGCATTAAATTTGCAACCTCTCGGTCTTCCTGACCAATACCAGGTGTGGCAGATGCTACTTCCCAGTTCTGCCACCCATCAGCAAGACTTTCTCAGTCATATCATGATTATGAGAGCTTTATAATTTGTTTCCTGTTTTTCTCAGTTAAGAAAATTTACTGAGAAGGCAAGACTTGTCAAGGCAAATGTAATTGTGATAGTGCCATTCTGGCCATATAGAATCTTATACCACCTTGTTTTATGGAGATCATCAACTTATCCCACTTAACTGCATTCCTCTCCCCCACACTCCTACAGCTCTTTATTGATTGTGATCCACAACTTTTTCTCTGGTTAATAAAAGATTCCTAGGGCGTATTTTTTTTCTAGCTAGTGGACGCAAGCTCTCCTCCCAAATGATCTGAGTGTATCAACAGTTTAAATACTTATCCCAGAAGACCTTATTTTTTTGTGGCAGTTGCTTCTGCCAAAAGAATTTTTGAACTTGCATGCCATTTCTGTTAAGCATCCTCACCTTACTTTTCACAAAGAGATGTTCTGAATATACTTGGCCATTCCTTTTGTGCCTAAGGTGGGCAGTGAAACCAATGTAAACTAAACATTTACTTGTTTTCTTTTGTGTGTATTGTAGTCAAGGTGGGTATGCTTCATCTAATGGATGCACATAGACAACTTGGGGATATTTGTAGAAGAGTTCATCTGCAGGTATAATCTTTTTTTTTCTCTGTTTTGCTGAGGACCATGCTTTAAGAAAGTCACTAAACAGGTTATATCTTGATGGCTAATTGCTTTGTTTTTGTTATGATAATTTTGGCAAACTTTGCAGTGTAATTCAGAAGCATGTTCAACAAGAACTGTCTACAGCATTTCTTTAGAAATGTTTCTTTAGACATTTGAGCAGCAGTGTCTTGGTGCTATCTGAGTATCACTGCAAAACACTAATTTGGACATCAGTCATGCACTAGTTCTTCTTTGGGCCATATTGATTAGGGGTATCCTTTTTGGGGGGCTGCCACGTGGAAGTGTAACTTTGTGGAGCCTGTCCTATCAGTCCCTGGAGCTCTGTGATGTTTGATAACCATGCATCTGGGTGCATATCATGAAGTGTGATCTGTGAGTAGAGATTTAAGTGCAGGATCTAACCCTGGCTCCATTCATTTGCCTTGTGCTGTACTATTTTTTTGTGTTTCTACTTTGGCTTGGTCTTGAATAAGAGAATCAGAAGGGAGCAGTGTGTTATGGGAGAACAGGTGGAATTAGCAGCTTGGGAAAACTCTGGTGCCAAGCAGTTGTAATGCCAGCACAAATCTTTTTAGTTTATTTCTGCAGCTGGAATATTACTCCCAGATCTTTCATTATGGTAAATGCTTGTAACTTTAATTTTCCAGAAGAACATTTAGAATAAGAAAATGTGTTAAGATAGCAGAAGCAGCAGAGGGAGTTCTGCAGTCATAAAATATATAAGTTAAAAGTTGTGATTATAGAGCCCGCATTTAATGTTTTACTGGGGAAAGTGCTCTGACAGAGTCTCAGGGCTGTTTTGCCCAAAAAGACCAGTCTCCAGCTGTCAGTATCGGTCCACAAATTGATGTCTGCTCTCCTCCTCTTAATATCTCACTGCCTCAGTATGACATAGTAGACAAAAACACCAAATGTATTTGTTATTTCTGGTTAAATGGCAAATAGGGTAAGAACCTTCCAGATGTAGAGACAAAAATCTTCCACCCCAAACATCAGTTTCAACGTACTATGGAACCTAGAGCTGGAAATGTTCTGTCTTGCTGAGGAGACTCCATCTGTTTTATAGCTATGTAGCGGAGGGAATTTCTAGCTGTTGCTGTTAGAAAGTCCAGAGACAGATGGTTAGGCAGACAGCCACTTCTGTTCTTTTCTTTTTTTCATGGGTTCATATCACTTAGTCTATAGCTTTAACCCTTCCAAGGCCGGGAATAGCCTGCCACTCGATATAAGATCCCTTGAACATACCAAGCAATTCAAAACCGCTATAAAAAAATACCTTCATGAAAAATGGACTTGCCAATGTTGACAATGCTACATTACTGTACAGACATAATTAGTAAAATATTTCAGCTATGTAACTATTGCACAATTATGTAAATAATATGTAATTATGAATGCATTTCTATATGTATTTCGCCTGCCACAGTGTAGTGTATGACACTAATGCAGTAATGTGTGGTACTGATGAATGTATTCTGTATGTATACAGTATGTAAAATTTCTATTTTTCTGTTGGAGCTTTTCTCCTCTGGCTTCTGCTGAAAACGGGCAATTGTAGCCCAGTCGGACAAACCCGGTAAACAAATCTAAAATAAATAAATAAATATTTGAAGGTAATTTAGTCTTGGGACTATATACACTTTGCCAGTATCTATCCCCAGGCTGTACCCCCCCTTTCTCAGGGAGGGTTAGGCCAGTCATTCCTGGTATAAGATTGTGTGGACCCATCCAGTCTGTTTAAAGCAGTCTACATTATGTAACTTGCAGGGTAGGAGCGTTTCAGAGGTGGGGAGGTGCTGTGTGATAAGCCTGTCTTTCCACCTTGTTGTGTTTGTTAGTGCTGATTTAGGTTCCTGTTTTGGTATTGGTGGAAATACTAGACTTGTGGCGATGCAGGATATCAACTAAAAATGTAATTTCTATTCGTTTGATACATCTAATGAGGTAACCTCAAAGGGAGCAGTGTACTCAATAACTGGCCTAATCAATGCTGACTTTAAAGGGACTGTTGACCTCCTTAGATGTGGACGATATTCATTTTGTGATTAGTTTTGATAAGCAGAATTTCCTGAATATTGTTGTCACGTGATTATCAAAGGCTAGGGAGTTGTCAACCCAAGATCCTAGATCCCTCACTATGTTTTCATTTTGTAGTGGTGTATTGACAGTATAGCATGCTGAGGGGAGGGATCATCTACCAAAAGTAGTGATACTGCATTTTTTCGCATTTAGATCCAGTGTTGTCTTCTCCATCTGGCTTCATCCTGTTGGTTATTGGATCCAACTTGGATCAAACGCTGGCCAAATCCTGTAAACTTCAGCTCTCTGGGCTCCACCTCCCCTATCCACATTCCCCCCTCACCCACTCCTCAAAAGACACATTAGATCAAATTTACTGCCATTCCAAGTCAGCAGCTTGATCCATGGCTCTGCAAAAATGTATCCTTTTTGGTGCTTTTTGTAATGCTTTTCCCCCTACCCTTTAGATATAGTGGTTTATATAGGATAGGGTAAGTAGGTTAGCTTGGTTTAGGCTTAGAATTGTTATTCTTGTAGTGTGTGAGTACATGCATGTGTGTGTGTGTGTGTGTGTGTGTGTGTGTGTGTGTGTGTGTGTGTGTGTGTGTGTGTAGTTGGCAGTGGTTTATATAGGATAGGGTAAGTAGGTTAGCTTGGTTTAGGCTTAGAATTGTTATTCTTGTAGTGTGTGAGTACATGCATGCATGAGTGTGTGTGTGTGTAGTTGGCAGTGGGTTTTTCCTGCCTGTTTAAAATTTTTTGTCTGCAGTGTGATTCTCCATTTTCCATGTAGGGTAGTTTTTTCTGTCTAGACTAGTGTGTATTTTATGTAGTAGTTTTTTTGTGTAGTGTGTTATGTTTGTTCCAGGGTTCTTCCTTTTCTATGGATAAGGGATCCAAGAACTGTGTTGCTTGTGTGCACAAGGTTCCCTCATAAGATGTGCACAAGGTGCCCTCACAAGATGTGCACAGCATGCATCTGTTGCTTGGGGGATGCCCACCTCAATTCCCCCTGTTCGATTTGCAAGGGGTTTGGGTCTAGGGCAGTTAATGAGAGAAGGGCTAAGTTTGTCCTGAAAGATCTCCTCCCTGCTGGTTCTTCCTGTTTAGCACCGAAGGATGGCTCTGACAAACCTCGCTGCCCTTCCAAGGACTCCCAAGACCACTAGAAGGGATCATAAGAGGTCCTCCTCTGTCTCCACATCTGGAGCCTGTTCTGGCTGACTGGACCTGAATGTTCCAAGACCTGGTGCCCCAGCAGCGCTGACATTGACGCCTCAGAGCGATCACCCTCAGTGTCAACAATGAGCAAGGCTCAGTCTCCTGTCCTCAGTATACCAAGCCTTTTTTTGGTCATAGGGGATCCATCAGGCTGGGTAGTTCTCTCTTTTTCCCTTCCAGTCCACCAGGTATGGCACTGGAGTCTTCTCCTTCCGTATCCTGCTTTAGAATATGTCCCTGGAGTCTTCTCCTTCCTTACCCTGCTTCAGAATCTCTCCAACTCAGATACATCAGGAAGGTTCTTTGTCTTCCCAGCAACCCTCCAAGCCCCCTACTGTGGCATCGGCTGCTTGGTCACTGAGGTTGGTGGGCAGTTTTAAAGTTTCAGACTTGAGCCTTTTTGCAGACAGAGATGCAATTAGGTCTTATCCCTTCAGGTCCGGGACCAACTTCCACATTGGTCTCGTTGACTCTGGCTGTGTCCGAGTCAAGTGGACCTTAGAGCCATGGTATCAAGGCTGGTGTTTTCAGGTTAAGTTTGATGATCCATGCTTCGGGTCCATCCCTCCCGCTCCAAGCTTTAGCCTTCGACAGCTCAGCTCTGGTTTTGATGTTGGGGTAAGATGTAGCTTCCCCAGATTTGGGCAAGTCTCTGGTTTCTTCAGTTACTGGGACTGTCGTTTAGCTTCCAGCTCTGCCTTTATAGGTTCATAGGTTGGTACTAGGCTATCAGCCCTAGGGCCTATACAAGTATTTAACGTCATGAGGAAGATGTTTTCCACTCAGGATATATGTTGGTCTTCCTCAGCTGGTGTTCCATCCCCATTCTCATCTGTCTGCTTCTGGACATCCCAAGTCGTTTGGTTTCCAACCCATTCCCCTGGTGTGGCTTCCTGCAATGTCCCTCTGTCCTCTGCCTTCACTGGAGCAAGTTGTCTCAGGCAAGTGGCGGTACTAGAGGAAGCCCCTCCCTTAAGTCTCTTACGGCAGAGGATGAGGGTCCCCTTAATCACTGCAGGATGCCATCTTCTTTGGTGATCTCTTAGAGTTTCTTTGCCGGCTTGGGGTCTAGACCACTGAAGCCCCCTTTCTGGAGTAGTCAGTAATTTTGGAGACTTTCGTTGCAGGCCCTGTCATGCCCTGGGTGGTTCCCCTTCTGGATTTGCTTATAGATATAGGGTCTTGGAGAGTGTGGAAGGAGCCCAGAATAGTGAAGCCTGTTCCTAAGAAGCCTGACAAAATTCTTGTTCCTCCCAAGGTTCTGCTGTATTCAAGTAAGGGCCTGGCTGTGGATGCAGTTATGATGGTGACTGCCACCAAGACTGAAATCTTTGAGAAGAATTCCTTGGTCCATTCCCTAAACAGAGAAACTCAGGCTTTGCACCATTTAGTGAAGCAATGTTATGCCTTGGCGATATTCACTGAGAGGGCACTCTGCTACATTTCTCACTCGACAAGGCTTCAGTGCGATCTTGTGGCTGAAGTGTCGAGGAACATTAAGACATGGCAGTCTCTATAGGTTCAGAAGACACTGGAGACTCAGCTGTCTACACTTCAGTCGATTGCCATTGTTTCCCATTAGGCTTATTTTGAATGCAGCAAGTGGAGCTTCCTGAGCAGCTGGCACCAGCATTGCCAAGCAACACCACACTTAAATGTGGGTGTGCAACTTCGTAGACTGCTTCAAGGTGTCTTTAGTTAACAGCTCTTTTGATTGCTTTTTCTTGTTTGGGCCTGAGGTTAAAGATGCACTTACTAGGAGTGGGCAAGGCGGGAAGACTGTGCCTGCCATAGGAGTACATTTTGCTACCCCTCAGCAAACTTTATCTAGGAATCAAAAGGGACAAATGTCCCATTTTTAGAAAATTGCAGCAGCCTTTCCAGGATGCTCCTTCTGAGGATTCTGCCTGTGGCTGGGGTGGTGGTGGGGTGGTTGTGGTACTGGTACCATAATGCTCACCACCCGCCAGGCAGGGGAAATCTACACATTAGGGCTTCAGCGGAGCCTTCTCTGGTGGGCCCTTTCAGCAGTCCTGAAGGGTGGTCTGTCCTGCTCTGGAGGCACTCCTGGGGGGGGGGGGTACCTGGCTGTTCACCCAGAAGCTTGGGAAGGCTATCATCTCAAACATGTGGGTGTTATCACATCCAGAGGTTATATCATTCTCTTTTTAAATATTACAAAGCTCTGTAACACACATCTGTCAGATATTCCACTCCATCCGAGACTGCTTGCAGTGGTAGAACTTCAAAAGCCGCTGGCAAATCGAGTCATACTAGAGGTCCCACCAGACCAACGAGGATCAGGGGTCCAACACAAGGTTCTTTTTGGTACCAAAAGAAAAACAAGGATCTCAGGCCGATTTTGGATTTGAGCAAATTGAATCCCTTTGTGGAGCAGACCAAATTCCAAGTGGTCACTGTGCAGTCCATCCTACCTCTGCTGAGGAAGGAAAATTGGATGTGCTCAGTAGACCTCAAGGACATCTACCGTCATATCAAGATACTGAGGCACTCCAGGAGGTTTCTGCATTTCCATTTCGGGCCCTTCATTACCATTTCATAGCCCTGCCATTCCATTTCACCTCTACCCCCTCCAGGTTTTCACCAAGTGCATGGTAATGGTTGCAGCCTGGCTACAATTGCATGGATTTCTCACTACCCCACGAGAACTTCCTAATTGCAGCCAGGGATACTTTACTCCAGTTGTGCTGCAATCTTAGGGATAACTGTTAATTATCTGAAGATGAGTCTAGAACCTTTTCAGACATTAGAATTCTTACGTTGCCACTTGGATGCCATAAATCAAATTGCCAAACTCCAGAGTGATCGGCCTTCGATCCCAGGTAGTATCTGTGCTTGCCCTTAGAAAGCCTCCAGCACATGGGATTTTGAAACTTTTGGGCTATGTGTTCCCTTTAGCAAGGATTCACATGAGCACTCTACAGTGGACTGTTGCAGTGTGGTGGTCCTACTTGACCCATCCAATGGACTTTTCCATCAGGTTTACAAAGGTGTGACAGGATCAGTTACGTTTATAGTTAGTCACCTTTAGTGACTAGTGGTAGATCATTTGTTCTTCCCCATTCTGTAGCCACTGTCAACGTAGACACCCCCTTCTTGGGTGGGGGGGGGGCATTTAGAAGGGTCCTGGTCTTCTACAGAGGCCAGCATTTGCATTAATGTCCTGGAGATGAGGGCTGTCGTCCTTGCACTGCAGGCCTTTCAGAATGTCCTGTTTAACTGTGCGATTTTGATCCAGATGGACAGTATGTCTGTTTGGTCTCTCAGCAAGCAGGGGGAAACACATTGGCTAATCTCATGTCAGTCATTTCTGATATCAGAGCACATCCTGGGAGTTCCAGCATTCTGGCCGAAAGTTTGAGCAGGAATATTCAGTGCCCGAATTTGAGAGTTGCAGCTCAGATGTTCTTCGTGTTTCACTGTTGCAGTCATCACATTTGGGTTATCTGCTTGCAGTAGCCCTCAGTCGGCCTGAGTAACAAAGTCTTGGGTCCTGCGTCGGTTGCTGTCCCTTCTTCCATGACATCAGGTCATCAGGGGTATAAAACATGCAGCCGACGTCATTGCATCAGTCTTTCTTGCCGTGCAGTGCCCGAAGCAGAAGCAGCTCGCAATTGCCGGTCGGCCAACTCCTGAAATTTTCATTTTCGAGTTTCAGAACCGAAGTATTCAACTAAAGCTAAGTACACCGTTGCGGAAACTTTTTCTTGCTCCTTACCGATGTCAGTAAAAGTTAATAATTGCATTTCTTGTGGAAAGCAAATACCTCACAAAGATTTTCATTTGTACTGTATTCCTTGCCTAGGCCCTGACCACAACGTACCTTGCTGTCAGTTTTGTGCCTTATTTAATCAATGCACTATCTGTCGTCTGTATATTTTCGCCTCTAAGTATTGCGGTTCTCTGTTCAATTATCCTGAAAAGTCGTCGGCAAGCCATCCGACTACCGGAATTCTGAAAAAATGCAAAGATAAAGACAGAGAGGCCACCGAGGTCCAAAGCTGCCAACGATGCTTCTCCTAAGCTAGTCACCAGTTTGCCGGTACTCAGTGAGGCGCTTTCGAAGCCCCTGATACTAGCTACTTCTGATTTGCAGGACTCTACTGAGACCCATTCAGAGTCTGGTATGCTGCAAGATGCTTCAACTGTGGAACCTGCGGATGTCTCTACCTTGATGGGTCTGGAGCCGCTGTGCAGCCATTGGCGGCCTCTGACGGTGTATTCAGGCCTATGGACTTGCATATTAAACCAACGCCGCCTCCTTCTTTAAGGCCTAAAGCTCGAACCATGCCTAGAAAACCGACGCCCAGGCCGCATGCTCAGGCCTCTATGCCTAAAAAACAAATGATAAGAATGGCTGAAGATCTTATAACTTTAATCAGGGGAAGCCAACCACCCTCTTCTTAGAGACCTAGGACTGAAGTTGTTTGAATCTTCTGACCAGGATTCTTATTTTTCTGATTCTTCTGATGATCTGGATTTAACCTTATCTACATATAAGGATTCTGATGCAAAGGACTCTATTCCCTCGGCTTCCCCTCCAGATGATTTTTTTTTTGGTGAAACCTTGCACATTCTAAGGGAGCATTTCCAATGGGAAAGCCAGGATTTTTCTGATTCGAAAGAGGCTCAGGGATTTTTTACTCTTGCCTCAGCATAGGCCTTTAGCTATACCTCCTGTACTAGACATTGTTGATGCTTTTTTGGAATCTAGTTTGGCCCCTGATTCTTTGCCTCCTGCTCCCAGAAATCCTGACAGATATTACAGGGTTCCTGACTCTCACAAGTTCCTTTTTAAAAATCCTATTGCGGATCCAGAGACTATTTCACAGGGACCCAAGGGCATTAAGGCTTCTACTGCCAAAAACCCTACCCCTTCTGATAGAGACTCCAGTGTGCTGGATAGATGGGGTAAGAAGGTTTACACTTCTGCTACCTTGTCTATTAGGGCCTTAAACTGTCAGTTTCATATGTTAAACTATCAACAACATATTATACTGGATTGCTTAAACAGAAAATGATGATGCCTGACTGTGCTGAAAATAAGGAATTACAGGATTTAATGCATTCTGCTGAACATGTTGGAAAACATACTTTGCAATGTGGGTTTGGTTCTTTAGAGGCCTCTTGCAGGGCTGCTGTTACTGGGTCTGTACTCAGAAGGCATGCTTGGCTTAAGGAGCCATCTTTGCCTGATCATGTTAAAGCTAAACTGTTGGATGCTCCCTTAAATCAGGACCGCCTGTTTGGCAACAAAGCTGAGGAAGTTCTTAAAAAGATGGAAGATAAAGCTAAATCTATGCAAACTGTTAAGGATTTCTTACAAGTTCAGCCTCCAAGATTTAGTAGGCATTGGCCGTCTAAGAATTGGTCCTTTCCGACTCCTTCCAGACCTTCTCAATCCAAACCCAGACAAAGCAGAAACTCCTGGTTTCAGTCCCAGGGTACTTACAAGACTAAGCAGTGGGGGGCTTCCGCTTCCAAATCTGGGAGTAGTAAGACTCCCACCTATGGAAAACTGTCTCAATGACTTGATTTTAAAGCTTCCAAGCATTTCTCAACTGAATGCTCCTTTAGGGGGAACATTTGGTCTGCAGGCCAAAAACTGGGAACTCATTACCCAGGACAAATGGGTCTTTGTGTCCCAAGGATTCAGATTTCACTTCCACACATTACCAGTGCCAAATGGTTGGCCAGATCTACCCCCAAATCAGTGGGCAGAGGCTCAATAGCAAATACTCTCTCTCTTAAACATAAAGGCTATTCAGACTGTACCAGAAGAGGAAAAAGGACAAGGTTTCTACTCAAGACATTTAATCTAAACACCTTTTTGGTGATTCCAAAATTCAAGATGCTGACTCTTCACCAGTTGCTTCCTATGTTAGGAAAAGATGCCTGGATGGTAACACTCAATTTAAAGGAAGCATACCTGCACATCCCAATCAGGGAATCTTACAGAAGATACCTACACTTCAAAGCAGGCTACAATCACTACCAGTTCTCTGCACTGCCCTTTGGCTTATCTACTGCTCGCAGGTTATTCACAATGTGCCTAGCCCCAGTCATTGCATTTTTCAGGCAAATAAATATTCAAATATCCCCATACCTGGACGATTGTTTAATTCAGGCAGAAAGCTAGGACATACTTTTGAATCATCTGGCCTTTGGTACAAAGGGTGTTAACTTGTCTGGGGTACACCATAAACGAAAAGAAATCACACCTGGTACCCTGTCAACAAATCATATTCCTGGGAGCAATCTTGAATACAACTTCCCAGATGGCTTTCCTCATGCCAGAGAAACATTTATTTAACCTACTTCAGACAAGTGGCCACAGAAACCCTGCTATCTGCAAGGCAAATACTACAAGCCTTTGGGTTCATGGCCTCTTGCATTCTTCTAATTCCATATGCAAGACTGCATATGAGGAAACTGCAATGGTATCTAAAAAGCCTATGGTGTCAACAATCTCAAGATCTAGAAGCAATGATTCCTATCATACCTTGCCTACGCCTAGATTTTCTTTGGTGGGCAGAGGCCTGCCACCAAAGCAAGGGACTACCATTCACAACACCCCCTGCCGCCCAAACCCTAACAGACGCATCAGATTATGCATGGGGGGCTCACCTGGCAGGGAAGTGCATTCAGGGCAAATGGAACACAATACAAATGCACTCGCATATCAATCAAAAAGAAATGTTAGCTGTACAGAATTCTCTGACAGCCTTCAAGGACCACATTCTTCCAGGACAATTAAAGGTAAAGATGGACAACACCACTGTTATGCGATACATAAACAAGCAGGGGGGTACCCATTCTTAACCCCTCTGCAGACTAGCCATGGCATTGTGGAACGCAGCCCTGAGCTACAAAGTGCATCTACAAGCTCAATTCCTGCCAGGAAAACTAAATACACTGGCAGACGAACTAAGCAGAAACCTCATGGACCCACATGAGTGGAAACTGGAACCAAGGATTTTCAACATTTGACAAGCAAATGGGGGGAGCGCAGATATAGACGTGTTTTCCTCCCCCCAGAACTATCAGTTGGACAAATTTTGCACAAGGACTCCCCACAAACAAGCTTGGAAACTAGATACTCTGTCTTTTAGCTGGAAAAACCTATCTGTTTATGCCTTTCCTCCTCTGCCTCTGCTCTCCAAAGTACTACTAAAGATCAAACAAGACAAATCAAGGACAATTTTGATTGCATCAGACTGGCCACGCCAACACTGGTATACCCCCTCTTATGCAATGTGTCACTGTTGGCCCCATGGCACCTGCCTTAGACTCCTTCCCTATTGTCTCAGCAGGAGAGCCAGATTCTGCACCCTCAGCTTCATACACTGAACCTAGCAGCCTGGCTCATTACCTAATCTTTCTTTTACCACCTTTCAGTAAACCAGTGATGGATATCATTTTAGAGGCAAGGAGGCCTAGTACTAGAAAATCTTATGCTGAAAAATGGAAAACATTCTGTGCCTGTAACCATTCTCAAGGGATGAGCACAGCAGTCCCCAATTTACTTCAAATTTTACAATACTTAACTGAGATGCTTCACAAGGGCCTGTTTTTCTCCTCCATCGAAATTCACGCCTCAGCCATTTCAGCTCATTATAACACAGAACCTCCCCTCTTCTCTCATCCACTGCATAAGCAGTTCCTCAGAAGCATTGAAAATGTACGATCACTCAGGAGAGCCCCAACTCCAGCCTGGGACCTTAACTTTGTATTGGAAAAACTCACCCTTTTTCCTTTCGAGCCAGCTGCCACTGCAGATTTAAAATTCCTCTCTTGGAAAAAGCTTTCCTTTTACCAATCACTTCAGCAAGAAGGGTATCTGAATTACAGGCCCTCAAGGCAGTGGAGACTTTAATCATCTTTCATGCGGACAGGGTGTCCCTCAGGACCAATCCCTCCTTCATCCCCAAGGTGGTATCCAGTGTGGCCCTTAATCAGTCCATTCATTTGCCAACCTTCTTTCCTAATCCACAGAACAAAGGGGAGCTGATATGCACTCCTTAGACGTGCACAGACAACTTAGATTCTACTTGGACAGGACTAAACCTCAAAGGAAATCTGACCAACTGCTGGTGGCATTTGCTGCACGGGCAGAGGGGAAGGCTATTTCAAAGTAAACCATTTCCAAATGGGGATAGCCCATTGCATTCATTTCTGCTACAAGCACCACGGAAAACCTATCCCCCAGGGGATCAGACCCCACTCAGCTAGGGCTGCATCTACCTCTGCAGCCTTTCTCAGAGGTGTCCCTACCAGGGACATCCAAGAAGCTGCTACCTGGAGTTCTGTACATACTTTCACCAAGCATTACCATCTGCCAATTTTCACTAAATCCAGAGCTGTCTTTGCCACTGCAGTCTTGCAGGGCCTTATAGCTGGTCCTAATGCTATCTAAAGTCCTTCTCCTATCCTTAACTTTGGGAATCTACCCAAATGTGATGACTGCAACAGTGAAACACGAAGAACATAGTGCAGTTGTGTACACTTACCATAAATGTAGATGTTCGAGTGTATTCACTGTTGCAGTCCTGGTTACCCTCCCTCCAGCCCCTTTTCTTCTTTTGGCTAAACCTCTTCTCCTCTTTACTATGCACAAAAGCTTTTTGATGTATTTGCTTTTTTGTTGGAGGTATAACCTTGTGTATTTATAGAGTTAATTGCTTCCCATTAGGGGGACACCTGACACATCTGGGGCAAGAAAACTGATGTAATGGCGTCGGCTGCATGTTTTATACCCCTGACGACCTGACGTCATGGAAGAAGGGGCAACAACTGATGCAGGACCCAAGACTTTCTTAATCAGGCCAACTTAGGGCTACTGCATGCAGGTAACCCAAATGTAATGACTGCAACAGTAAATACACTCGAACATCTACATTTATGGTAAGTGTACACAACTGTACTATCTTTCAGTTGTGGGGCACTCCATGTTGTGTAACATTTTTGCTTCCCTCTCCAGACTAAATGCAACAGCTGTTATGCCTTAGTCCTTCCTCAGGGGAAGTCACCTAGAGACGCCCTTCTGTATCCTTGACCCCTTGGTCTCCCATATATTTATCCTTCTGTTCTTCTGATTGTCTTCAGAAGGCAGTCCATTGCAGAGCAACATTGACCTTCACAGCTCCCATCTGGCCTTGTCATGTGTGGTTCCCCTTTGTGGCCTCTTCTATGGTACCCTCCTTAGGTTCTGTATCCCACTCTGGATCTCATTTCTCATTCATGTTGTCTAGATCCTCCCAGTCTGCAGTCCAAGTTATCTGAATGGTTTCTCCATTTCCTTTGATGGCCATGAATCCCAAGTTGTCTGATTAATGTGCATATTTTGTCCTCATCCCAGAAGCTATCCACTAGGATGGTGTATTCCAGTAAGTGGATATGTTTTGCAGTGTGGGCGGAATCTCAAATTTGATCCTTTTCCCACTCCCTTAGAATCGGTTCTAGATTTTCTTGCAGAATTTTTCAAATCAGGCTCTAGTTTTTCTATGATCAAGGATACAACTGGCAGCCATTTTTAATGTTCATGTTGGTAGGGATGATGTTCCCTTGGCTGCTCTGAAAATTTCCACGGAGTTTCTCAGGGGAGCATTTCTTTTACATCCTTTTGTTCAGGATCCTTTCCCTCCCTGGGTTTGCCTTTTGTGTTGCAAGTTCTTGCAAGTCCTTTTTTTGAACCTTCTGCTACTTTAGACCTAAAGTTGCTGTCTTGGAAAACTTCTTACGGCTGTTTCCCCAGTGAGAGAGTTTCCAAGCTACAAGCTCTTGATTTTTCTCGTGGTGTTTCACAGCAATAGGGTTTCACTTCACACTGGTCCTTCCTTTCTGCCCAAAGTAGAGCATAGTTTGAATAGAACTTTTTGCCTTCCTGTGTTTTTTTTTCCCCCTATTTTCTCAAAAAGGTGAACAATTGCTCTGTTGCTTGCATGTGAATGGACAATTGAGATTTCGCCTGGACAGGACAGGGCAAAAACCTTTAGAAAATCCAGCCAGTTGTTTATTTTCTTTTTGAAATCTAGATTGGGCAGACATGTCAAAAGTGTTATCCAAGTGGCTGTCATACTGCATTTCCTTTGCTTATACCTAGAGAGGCAGAACTTTGCATGGTAAACATAAAGACCACTCTACTAGAGCTATGGTTTCTTCTATGGCTTTCTTTTCCACAACTTCCTTTGGCAAGATCTGTGCAGCAGTAACTTTGGTGGGCCATCACACCTTTGTTTCTTATTAGAAGCTGGACATTCTGTCTAGGCTCACGGCTTCCTTTTGGCTTCAACATGTTGCGGAATATCCATCTGTAGATCCTCCCAGGGATTGTGTTTACATGGATTAGGACTCTATCCCTTAGGATGAAGCCAGATGATAAGACAACATTGGACACAAATGTTGTACACTAACCATTACGATTTTCTCTGTCTTTCTCTTTCAACCTTCTCCTCCCCCTGTCTTTTTTGTGAGTCTTGTTGTATAAGATGACCAAGTGAAGGAGGTTCATTTTCTCTCCTATCTTGTAGTCCTTTGTCCTCCTCCTGTACGTGAGAAATGTGTTTTGAAGCTAGATTAAGATGGGGGTAAACTTGATCCAAGGGGGAAGGGGTGTGGATAGGGACGCTGAGTCTAGTGAGTTGAAATGGAGAGGATTTGTCCGGCTTTGGATCCGATAACCCACAGACTGAACCAGATGGAGGCAGACAACACAGATCTATCATTATGGTAAGTACATCACTTTTTAACCTATTTTAATACACTAAGGGTTTGCAAGAGAGTTATTGCTGGAGGGTTTTGATATCGGAGGGGGACCTAAGAATAACTTGCAGTTTGCGGTCATCTGCAAATTTAGTAAGTTAGAAGTCCTGGCTTCCTGCTTGGACACCAGAAAAGTAAATGCCAAAAAAAAAAAAAAGTTGCAAAACTGAGCCCTGAGGAGCACCACTGGTCACCTTCATATTTTCTGATGACACACCTCAAACTCTTACATATGGGTTGTATTTTTTTTATCCACTTTGGTATTTACCATGTTGGAATTTATTTTTAAGTCATGCAGCCTTCTTTTGGTGCCAGCATGACTTATGGTGTTAAATGCCTTGGCCAGGTATAGATATACTATTTGCAGTGCTTGGCCACTGTCAACTGCCTGTGTGACACTCTCAAAGACAGGCTTTTCCTTGACAAAACCAAACTTTTGGGGGTCAGGTCTAACAAGGATTTTGATTTTGTAGATTGAGATCAGTTAAAAGTTCTACGGCCTTGCAAATAGGCAGGTAAGACTGATGTGCCTGTAATTCCTGACTTCTGTTATATGGTCACACCTTTTGTAGGGGTATCACTCTTGAGGAACAAAACCTTGTAACTAAGCTTAATTTAAATAGTTGTGGAGTCGATCATGATGGGTGTGCTTGACACTACTAAAGTATACAGGTATATTAGGCAACACAGAGGAAGTATTTTTTTGTCTTATTCAGAACCTGCAGTACCTGATGTTCTTCTTGTTTCACTGTTGCAATCATCACATTTGAGTTATCTGCTTGCAGTAGCCCTCAGCTGGCCTAATTATCCAAGTCTTGGGTCCTGCGTCAGTTGCTGTCTCATCTTCTGTGACGTCAGGTAGGGGTATAAAGCATGCAGCCGACACCATTACATCAGTCTTTCTTGCCGTGCGGTGCCCAAAGCAGAAGCAGTTAGCAAGTGCTGGTTGGCAGACTCCTGAAATTTTCGTTTTCGAGTTTCAGAACCAAAGTCTTCAACTAAAGCTAAGTACCCTGTTGGGGAACCTTTTTCTTTCTCTAAACCAATGTCAGTAAAAGTCAATAATTGTATTTCTTGTGGAAAGCAAATACCTCATAAAGATTTTAATTCGTACTGTATTCCTTGCCTAGGCCCTGACCACAACGTACCTTGCTGTCGGTTTTGTGCCTTATTTAAACCACGAACTATTAGTCGTCGTTACATTTTCACTTCTAAATATTTTGGAACTGTTCAATTATCCAGATATGTCTTCGGTAAGCCACCCGACTACCAACATTCTGAAAAAAACGCAAAGATAGACAGAGACAGGCCACCTAGGTACAAAGCTGCCGACGACACTTCTCCTAAGCTAGTCGCCAGTTCACCAGTACTCAGTGAGTGCTTTTGCAGCCCCTGATACCCGCTACTTCAGATTCGCAGGCCTCTACTGAGACCCATTCGGAGTCCGGTATGCTGCGAGATGCAACTGTGGAACCTGCGAATGTGTCTACCTTGGACGGGTCCGGAGCCGCTCTGCAGGCACCGGCTTCTGAGGGTGTATTCAGGCCTACTGACTTGCATATTAAACAGACGCCATCTTCTAGGCCTAAAACTCGAACCATACCTAGGAAACTGATGCCCAGACCACATGGTCAGGCCTCTATGCCTAAAAAACAAATGATAAGAATGGCTGAAGACCTTATTACTTTAATCAGGGGAAGCCAACCTTCCCCCTCTGAGAGACCTAGGACTGAATTTGCTTATGATACTTCTGACCAGGATTCTGAAATTTCTGTCTCCTGTGATGACCAGGATTTACCCTTATCTACCTATGAGGATTCTGATGCAGAGGACTCTTTTCCCTCAGCTTCTCCCCCAGAGGATTTTTCTTTTGGTGAAACCTTGCATACTCTTAGGGAGCATTTTCACTGGGAAAGCCAGGATTACTCTGATTCTAAAAAAGAGGCTTGGAGATTTCTTACTCCTGCCCCAACACAGGTCTTAAGCTATCCCTCCTGTGCTGGACATTGTTGACTATGCGTATTTGGAATCTAGCTTGGCCCCTGACTCTCTACCTCCTGCTCCCAGAAAACCTGATAGATATTACAGGGTTCCTGATTCTCACAAGTCCTTTTTTAAAAATCCTACTGTGAATCCTGAGACCATTTTACAGGGCCCCAAGGGCATTAAGGCTACTAGTGACAAAAATCCTACCCCCTCTGATAAAGATTCCAGGGCCCGGGATAGATGAGGTAAGAAGGTATACACCTCTGCAACCTTGGCCATCAGGGTATTAAATTGCCAGTTTCATGTGTTAAAGTATCAGCAGCATGTTATTGGATTGCTTAAACAGAAAATGATGTTGATTCCTGATTGTGCTGAAAATAAGGATTTGCAGGATTTAATGCATTCTGCTGAACAGGTTGGAAAACATAATTTGCAATGTGGTTTTGATTCACTAGAGGCATCTTGCAGGGCTGCTATCACCGGGTCTGTACTTAGAAGGCATGCTTGGCTTAATAGCAATCTTTGCCAGATCATGTTAAAACTGAATTGCTGGATGCTCCCTTAAATCAGGACTGCCTGTTTGGCGACAAAGCAGAAGTTGTTCTTAAAAAGATGGAGGAAAAAGCTTAATCTATGCAAACTGTTAAAGATTTCTTAAGTGCAGCCTCCTAGATTTAGTAGGCATTGGCCCTCAAAAAAATTGGTCCTTTCTTGCCTCTTCCAGGCCTTCAGTTCAAACCCAGAACCAGCAGAACACCCAGGCTTCAGTCCCAGGGTACGCACAGGACTAAGCAGTGGGGGGGGGGGGACTCCTCCTTCCAAATCGAGGAGTAGTAAGACTCTCCGCAAGGTAAGCTGTCTCAATGATTTAACTTTAAAACTTCCAAGCACTTCTCAACTGACTGCTCCTTTAGGAGAAAAGATTGCTCTGCAAGCAAAAAACTGGGAACTCATTACCCAGGACAAATGGGTTTTAAACATAGTTTCCCAAGGATACAGATTTCACATCCACACATTACCAACCCCAAACAGTTGGCCAGATGTACCCCCAAATCAGTGGACAGAGGCTCAAAAGTAAGTACTCTCTCTCTTAAGATTAAAGGCTGTTTCAGACTGTACCAGAAGAGAAAAAGGGACAAGGTTTCTACTAAAGACTTTTCCTGGTACCCAGAAAAGACAACTCATGTCGTCCTATCCTGGACCTGTCTATCCTAAACACCTTTTTGGTGATTCCAAAATTCAAGATGCTAACTCTTCACCATTTGCTTCCTATGATAGGCGAAGATGTCTGGTTGGCAACACTGGATTTAAAGGAAACCTACCTGCACATCCCAATCGGGGAATCTTGCAGAAAATACCTACGCTTCAAAGCAGGCCGCATGCACTATCAGATGTTCTTCGTGTTTCACTGTTGCAGTCATTACATTTGGGTAATCCTGCTGGCAGGTTGACCTCAGCCGGCCTGAATTCCAAAGTCTTGGGTCCTGCATCGGCTGCTGGCACCCCTTCCCTGATGTCAGGTCGTCAGAGGTATAAAAGAAGCAGCCGACACCTTTTTCCCCAGTCTTTCTTGCCGCATGGTGCCCGAAGCAGCAGTTCGCACGTGCCGGTCGGCCGACTCATGAGATTTTCGTGTTTGAGTTCCAGATCCGAAGTCTTCAATAAAGCTAAGTATCCCATTGGGGAAATTTTTTTCTTGCTCCAGACCGATGTCAGAAAAAGTTAATAATTGTATTTCTTGTGGAAAACAAATACCTCATAAGGATTTTCATTCTTACTGTATTCCTTGCCTAGGCCCTGATCACAACGATGTTTATCGTGTTACACTGCTGCAGTCATTATACTTTGGTTATCCTGCCATCAGGCGGTCCCGCAGTCGGCCAGAGTTCCAAAGTCTTGGTCCGGCGTCGGTTGCTGTCGCTTCTTCCCTGATGTCAGTGCGCCAGGGGTATATAAGATGCATCTGACGCCATTTTCTTCAGTCTTTCTTGCTGCGCGGTGCCCGAAGCAGAAGCAGTTCGCAAGTGCCGGTCGGCCGACTCCTGAGATTTTCGAAGTTGAATTTCAGATCCGAAGTCTTCAATAAAGCCAAGTACCCCATTGGGGAAACTTTTTTCTTGCCTCAGACCGATGTCAGAAAAAGTTAATAATTGTATTTCTTGTGGGAAGCAAATACCTCATAAGGACTTCCACTCTTACTGTATTCCATGCCTAGGCCCTGATCACGACGTCACTAGTTGTTGGTTTTGTGCTAGATTTAACAAACGCACTATAAAAAGATGTTTTGATTTTGCTTTGCACTACTTTGGCCGAAGGTTCAATTATACTATGCCGTCGGCTCAACCGACGACCACAATACCGAAAAAACGCAAAGACAAGGATAAAGACAGGCATTCGAGGTCCAAAACAGACAAAACCTCTTCTAGGCCAGTCGCCGGTTCTCAGTGAGGCGCTTTCGCAGCCCCTGACACCCGCTACCTCAGAGCCACAGACCGCCTCCGACTCCCACGTGGAGACAACTAGGCCTCTGGAAACTCAAGGTATTGGGCCTATGGAAACTAATCCCTCAGATGGGTCCAGAGCCACTGAGCAGGCATCGGCTTCTGAGGGTGTTTTCAGACCTTCACAACTTACCATTAAAACAACAGCCAAGACAAAAGTACCATTAAAGACAAAGAAACAAGTACAGCATTCTCCTGGACAGTCCTGCATGCCTAAGGAACAGACGCTTAAAATGGCCGAAGACCTCATTACTCTAATCAGGGGTTCCCATCCCCCTCCTGAGAAAAGGCCTAGGCAAGATGCAGACTATGATTCCTCTGATCAGGTTTCCATTTCCTCTGATTCCTCTTCAGACCAGGGATACTCTCTACCCCCCTATGAGGACTCTGATGCTGAAGAATCTATCCCTTCAGCCTCTCCTCCTGAGGATTATTATTTTGGGGAAAATTTACATACCATGAGGGAGCATTTCCATTGGGAAAGTCAGGATTACTCAGTATCCAAGAAAAGGCTCAGGGATTTCCTTTTATTACCTCAGCACAGGCCCCTGGCTATTCCGCCTGTGCTAGATATTGTGGATGATGTGATGTTCATAGTGTTACCCTGCTGCAGTCATCACACTTGGGTTATCCTGCCGTCAGGTGGTCCCGCAGTCGGCCTGAGTTCCAAAGTCTTGGTCTGGCATCTGTTGCTGTCACTTCTTCCCTGACGTCAGTGCGCCAGGGGTATATAAGAGGCATCCAATGCCATTTTCTTCAGTCTTTCTTGTCGCGCGTTGCCCGAAGCAGAAGCAGTTCGCAAGTGCCGGTCGGCCGACACCTGAGATTTTCGATTCGAATTTCAGTCCAAAGTCTTCAATAAAGCTAAGTACCCCATTGGGGAACCTTTTCTTGCCTCAGTCCGATGTCAGAAAAAGTTAACAATTGCATTTCTTGTGGGAAGCAAATACCTCATAAGGACTTCCATTCTTATTGCATTCCTTGCCTAGGCCCAGACCACGACGTCACAGGTTGTCGGTTTTGTGCTAGGTTTAATAAACGAACTATCAAACACCGTTTTAACTTCGCACAACATTACTTTGGTAGGAAATTTAATTATATCATGCCGTCAGAGCAGTCGACGAATGGCATGCATAAAAAATGCAAGGATAAGGACAGGCAGCCTAGGAACAAGCCAGATTCCGAGGCCTCTACTGGGCCTGTCACCGGTTCTCCGTTTTTCAGTGAGGCACCTACGCAGCCCTTGACGACCACAGAATTGGAACCCCAGACAGCTGCGGATTCTCAAGCGGAGTGTACTAGGCCGACGCAGCCATCTTTATTAGGCCCTTCCGACACCGGAGCAGAAGGAGACCCCAGTGCAGTGGCAACACCTTCGGTTGCAGAAGGTGTCTTCAGACCGACTACACTCACCATTAAATCTTATGCTAAGCTTAAAACTCCTTTAAAACCAAAAAAGACTGTACATCAGTCTACAGTTCAAGGCCCCATGCCTAAGAAACTGATGCTTAAGATGGCTGAAGATTTGATTACCCTAATCAGGGGTTCCCATCCACCTCCAGATAAAAGACCAAGACAAGAGGAGGATTATGCTTCCTCTGACCAGGTTTCAATTTCCTCAGATTCATCTGAGGAACAGGATTACACTTTTCCTCTTATGAAGACTCTGATGCTGAAGACTCTATTCCCTCAGCATCTCCCCCTGAAGACTACTGCTTTGGGGAAACTTTACATACCATGAGGGAACATTTCCACTGGGAAGGCCAGGACTACTCTGATTCTAAGAAAAGGCTGCGAGAGTTCCTTTTACTACCCCAGCACAGACCACTTGCTATCCCTCCAGTTTTAGATATTGTGGATGATGTTTACTTGGAGTCTAGTCTAAATCCAGACTCTCTACCTCCTGCTCCAGCCAAACCAAACAGATACTACAGAGTACCTGACTCACAAATTCCTTTATAAAAGCCCTGTGGCTGACCCAGAAACAATTTCCCAGGGTCCCAAGGGGGCTAAAGCTTCTATGGCTAAAAATCCTGTACCCTCTGAAAAGGATTCCAGAGCCCTAGATAGATGGGGAAAGAAAATATACACCTCAGCAACTCTGGCTATGAGAGCATTAAATTTCCAGTTTCACATGCTGAAATATCAGCAATTCCTAATGTCTCAATTAAAACAAAAAATGAGCACACATACTGAACAGTCGGAATTCAAGGAAATGCAGGATCTGTTGCATGCAGCTGAACAGGTGGGCAGACATACTTTACAAAGTGGATTTAATTCATTGGAAGCTTCCTGTAGAGCAGCTGTTACTGGGTCTGTCATACGTAGACATGCTTGGTTAAAAGAACGAACCCTACCTGATCATGTTAAAGCAAAATTATTGGATGCACCTTTACAGCAGGATGTATTATTTGGTGTCAAAGCAGAAGAGGTTTTAATGAAAATGGAGGATAAGGCAAAGTCTATGCAGACGGTCAAGGATTTTTTACAGGTACAACCCCCTCGTTTCAGCAGAAATTGGCCAACAAAAAACTGGTCCTTTCCAGCTTCTGACAGATCACAGAGGGGCAAATACAGACACCCAAGGGGCAGAGGTCAGTCACAAGGCCCTTACAAACCTCACCAGTGGGGTACTGCTACCCAGAAAGGAGGAGAAGACAGGCCCCAAGCTAGCAGAAGACAAACACAATGACTCAATCCTCAAACTACCAAGCAAATCTCTCCTGGCAACTCCCTTGGGAGGAAAATTAGCATTTTTTACAGACAACTGGCACATCATCACAAAAGACAAATTGGTCCTAAACATAGTCTCACAGGGATACAGATTCCACTTTCATACCTTGCCAATGATAAAAGGAATGCCAAACCTGCCACCAAATCAATGGGCAGAGGCACAAAAACAAATTACAGCTCCCATGGAGATGAGAGCCATTCAACAGGTACCTACACAGGAGCAAGGACAAGGACTTTACTCAAGACTCTTTCTAGTCCCAAGAAAAGACAAAGCATGGAGACCCATTCTGGATCTTTCAATTCTGAACACCTATCTGCAAGCACCAAAATTCATGATGCTAACACTACAGCAGCTTCTTCCCATGCTGGGCAAGAATGCTTGGCTAGTAACATTGGATCTCAAGGAGGCATACCTGCATGTCCCTATCAGACAAAATTGCAGAAGATACCTCCGCTTCATTGCAGGTTCAATGCATTATCAATTCTCTGCACTGCCCTTTGGCTTATCTGCTGTACCCAGGGTCTTCACAAAATGCCTGGCACCAGCAATTGCATACTGCAGACAGAGGAATTCAAATATACCCATACCTGGATGACTGCCTTATTCAAGCAGAAAGCAAGGACATTCTTTTAAAGCATCTGGCATTTGTCAAACACCTTTTAAGTTGCTTAGGGTACACAGTAAACGAAAATAAATCAAAACTAGTGCCCTCACAAAACATAATATTCTTGGGTGCCAGCTTGAATACAACGGCCCAGATGGCTTATCTCACGCCAGACAAGCAACAACAGCTGACTCAGTATTTCAAAATAATGGCAACAAAGACCCAACTCCCTGCAAGAAAAATTCTACAGGCCTTGGGATTCATGGCATCTTGCATACTACTAATACCATTTGCAAAACTGCATATGAGGAAATTACAATGGTACATGAAAAGCATATGGACTCAGCACAGCCACAGCTTGGAAACAATGATACCACTCATTCCCTGCCTTCGACAGGAGTTTCTATGGTGGGCACAGGCATGTCACCTCAACAAGGGTCAGCCTTTCACCTTACCCACAGCCAAGCAAACTATGACAACAGATGCATCGGACTATGCCTGGGGAGCACACATGGCAGGACAGTACATTCAGGGCAAGTGGACTTCAGATCAAAGGCATCTGCATATCAATCAAAAAGAAATGCTAGCAGTACAGAATGCCCTAACAGCTTTCAAGGACCTCTTACACCCAGGACAACTAATAATAAAGACTGACAAGACCACAGTAATGTGGTACATAAACAAGCAAGGGGGGCACACATTCCTACCCTCTGTGCAGGCAAGCAATGACCTTGTGGAACACAGCACTGTCTTACCAGGTTCAATTACAAGCACAGTTCCTGCCAGGAAAGAAAAACACATTGGCAGACAACCTAAGCAGAAACATCATGGATCCACACGAGTGGAAACTAGATCCACAAGTATTTAGAATGTTAGCTCAAAACTGGGGACGCCCAGACATAGATCTGTTTGCCAGCCCCCAAAACTACCAACTTCAAAAATTTTGCACAAGGACATTCCATCCACAAGTTTGGAAAGTGGACGCCCTCTCATTCAGTTGGAAAACATTAACAGTGTGTGCCTTTCCTCCACTGCCTCTTCTAGCAAAGATACTGCTGAAAGTCAGATTAGAGAGGCCACAAATGATACTCATTGCACCAGACTGGCCACGCCAGCATTGGGTATCCAATTCTAAGGAACATGGCCCACGGCCCACCATGGATTTTACCACAAATTCCTCACTTGCTCACCCAGCGAGACAATCAGATTCTACACAGCCAGCTCAAGACTTTAAACCTGGCTGCATGGCAAATTACCTAAACAACCAGCCAACACCTTTATCCAAAGCTGTTATGGATGTCATTCTGGATGCCAGGAGGCCCAGCACCAGGAAAACCTATTCAGACAAATGGAAAAGATTTTGCGCCTGGAACCAGGCTAAAGGCCAAAATCCCCTTGATCCAAACATTCCTCAGATTCTACAATATTTAACTGAGATGTTGCACAAAGGACTTTCCTTTTCATCTATTAAGATCCACGCCTCAGCAATTTCTGCTCATTACAACACGGATCCTCCTTTATTCTCACATGCACTCCTAAGACAGTACCTCAGAGGGGCTAAGAACATAAGACCGCCCAGGAGAGCACCAACACCTACTTGGGATCTCAACTTTGTTCTGGAAAAGCTTACACTGCCGCCCTTTGAACCAGCTTTTTCAGCTGATTTAAAATTTCTTTCATGGAAAACTGCCCTGCTACTAGCAATAACCTCAGCTAGAAGAGTCTCAGTGCTACAGGCACTAATGGCAGTGGAGCCTTTCCTCATTTTTCATCAAGACAGAGTCTCTCTACGAAGTAACCCTTCCTTTATGCCAAAGGTGGTATCCAGTGTGGCCCTAAACCAAACCATTCATTTGCCCACCTTTTTCCGAAATCCCCAGAACAAAGGAGAAAGACTCCTGCACTCTTTGGATATTCACAGGCAATTACGTTACTACGTGGATAAAACTAAGGCTTTCAGAAAATCTGACCAGCTGTTTGTAGCCTATGCTGCAGGAATACAAGGAAAAGCTTTCTCAAAACAGACCCTTTCTAAATGGATAGGGCATTGCATACGTTTCTGCTACACGCATCATGGGAAACCGGTACCTGCTAACATTAGGTCCCACTCCACCAGGGCTACATCTACATCAGCATCCTTTCCTCAGGAGAGTGCCAACCAAGGATATTCTGGAAGCTGCAACTTGGAGTTCAGTGCACACCTTCACCAAACACTATCACTTACCTCTATATTCTAAGACTAGAGCTGGTTTTGCCACTGCAGTTTTGCAGGGCCTACTAGCTTCTTCTAACCCTGTTTAACTCAACCACCCATCCTTAGCTTTGGGATTCAACCCAAGTGTGATGACTGCAGCAGGGTAACACGATTAACATAATACAGTTTTGTACCTACCATAAATGTAGATGTTCGAGTGTTCACCCTGCTGCAGTCCAGGTTACCCTCACTCCATCCCCTCTGAACTAGCTGAACTTATCTATACCACTCTATCCTATACAACCTCTGTGGTGTATTTGCTTATGCCTGAAGGTGTTGTTTTATTTTTATATAGCTATATATATATATATATATATATATATATATATATATATATATATTGCCTACCTATTGGGGGCACCTGACATCTGGGGCAAGAAAAACTGAAGAAAATGGCGTTGGATGCCTCTTGTATACCCCTGGCGCACTGACGTCAGAGAAGAAGCGACAGCAACCAACGCCGGACCAAGACTTTGGAACTCAGGCCGACTGCGGGGACCGCCTGACGGCAGGATAACCCAAGTGTGATGACTGCAGCAGGGTGAACACTCGAACATCTACATTTATGGTAGGTACAAAACTGTACTTTCTCTGAATCCAGCTTATCTCCTGATTCTTTGCCCCATGCACCAGCCACGCCAGATAGGTGTTACAGAGTCCCTGACTCTCACAAGTTTCTTTATAAAAACCCTTCTGCTGATCCAGAAACTATTTCCCAGGGTCCAAAAGGGGTGAAGGCTTCCATTGCAAAAAATCCAGTACCCTCTGACAGAGATTCCATAGCTTTGGATATATGGGGGAAGAAAGTATATACTTCTGCAACTTTAGCAGTAAGAGCTTTAAATTGCCAGTTTCACATGCTTAACTACCAACAGCATTTAATGGCTCAGTTAAAACAGAAAATGCTTGCAAGCTCAGAAGCTCCTGATTGTAAAGAAATGCATGATTTATTGCATGCAGTTGAACAGGTGGGAAAACATACTGTGCAATGTGGTTTTGATTCTTTAGAGGCCTCTTGTAGAGCCGCAGTTACAGGTTCTGTGATTCGAAGACATGCTTGGTTAAAAGAACAGAGTTTACCTGATCATGTTAAGGCAAAATTATTGGATGCTCCTTTACAGCATGATACCTTGTTTGGTGTTAAGGCAGAAGAGGTGTTAAAAGAAAATGGAGGCTAAAGCTAAATCTATGCAAACAGTCAAGGATTTCTTATAGGTACAGCCACCTCGATTTAGCAGAAATTGGCCAACAAAGAATTGGTCCTTTCCAGTGTCAGACAGGCCACAGAGAGGCAGATGTCGACCCCAAGGCTCAAACAGACGACAGTGGGGCACCTCAACCCCAAAAGGAGGTGAGGACAAGTATCAACCTTACAGGAAACAGTCACAATGACTTTCCCCTTCGTATACCAAGCACTTCCATTTTGGAAGCCCCCCTTAGGGGGAAAACTAGCACTTTTTTCTCAAAACTGGCAAACAATCACCCAAGACAAATGGGTTCTGAATATTGTCTCTCAAGGTTTCAGGTTCCACTTTCATACTTTACCAAGGCTAAAAGGAATGCCAGACCTGCCACAAAATCAGTGGGCAGAGGCACAAAAACAAATTTCAGCCCTCATGGACATGAGAACTATTCAAAAAGTACCACAACAGGAACAAGGACAAGGATTTTACTCAAGACTCTTCCTGGTCCCCAGAAAGGGAAAGACCTGGAGGCCCATACTAGACCTTTCAATTCTAAATACTTACCTGGATATTACGAAATTCAAAATGTTGACATTACAGCAGCTTCTACCCATGCTGGGCAAGAAGGCTTGGCTTGTTACTCTGGACCTCAGAGGCATACCTGCATGTCCCTATCAGACATAATTGCAGAAGATACCTCAGATTCAAAGCTGGTACAATGCACTACCAATTCTCTTCACTGCCCTTTGGCTTATCTACTGTGCCCAGGGAAGTGCCTGGCACCAGTAATTGCATTTTGCAGACAAAAAGGAATTAAAATATATCCATACCTGGACGACTACCTCATTCAAGCACAGACAAAGGACATTTGGCTACAGCATCTGGCGTTTGTAAAAAGGTTGCTAATTTCTCTAGGGCACACAGTAAACGAAAAGAAGTCAAAACTAGTGCCCTCACAACAGATTATATTCCTGGGTGCCAGCTTAAATACAATGGCCCAGATGGCTTACCTCACGCCAGACAAACAAGTTCAACTAAGTCAATATTTTCAATTACTGGCAAAAAAGTCCCATCTCAGGCCCTGGGATTCATGGCATCCTGCATACTACTAATACCATATGCCAGACTGCATATGAGGAAATTACAGTGGTACGTAAAAGTGTTTGGACTCAACACTCTCACAGTTAAGAAGCAGTAATACCAATGATTCCCTGCCTACGACAGGAGTTTCGATGGTGGGCACAGGCATGTCACCTAAACAAGGGTCAGCCTTTTACCTTACCCACAGCCAGGCAGACTCTAACAACAGATGCCTCTGATTACGCCTGGGGAGCACACATAGCAGGAAAATGCATTCAGGGCAAGTGGACCACAGACCAGATGCATCTTCACATCAATCAAAAAGGGATGTTGGCTTATGTCCTTCAAGGATGCAACTGCAGTCCTGACATATGGGTTGTCCTGCCTCAGGCAGCCCTTCGGTCGGCCGGATTCCAAAGTCTGGGTCCGGCGTCGGCTGATGTCGCCCTTTCCCCGACGTCAGAGCACCTGGGGTATAAAAGCGTCAGCCGACGCCATCTTCAGTCTTTCTTGCCGCGCGGCGCCCGAAGCAGAAGCAGTTTGCAAGTGCCGGTCGGCCAGCTCCTGTGTTTTCAGCTACTGAAGTGTTCAAAAAAGCTAAGTACCCCATTGGGGAACTTTTCTTGCCTCAGCCGATGTCAGATAAAACTGTAAAAGTTAATAATTGTTTAACTTGTGGGAAAGAAATACCTCATAAGGATTTCCAGTCTTACTGCTTACCCTGCCTAGGCCCAGAACACAACGTCTCGGCCTGTACAGCGTGTGCTTCTTTCAATAAACGCACTCTTAGGCGTCGGTCAGAGTTTGCACAGGATTATTTTAGGGAAGATTTCTGTTATATCATGCCGTCGGAGCTTCCGACAGCACATTTACCTAAAAAACGGAAGGATAAGGACCGACACCCGCGGTCTCTGCCGACACCACGCTTAGGCCTACCGCGAGTGTCTCGGTTTCTTCTGAGCCGGTTTCACAACTGCTACAGACCGACGACACCGCCCCACCGGTTACTTCGGTACCGGAGGCCAGCTCGGTGTCGGTTTCTGTTCTCCCCTCTGAGACCGTAGCCCAGGATATTTCTGACACCATTCAAGTGGATAAGACTACTCCAGCACGTGGGGCTGCCAGGCCTCCAGTGTCTATGTCCATTAAGGCCTACACACGTGCTAAGGCTGCCAAACAGGTTAAGTCTCTCCCTCCAAGATCTGTTTCTCTGGGATCCACTTCTGGTTCTCAAATTTTAAGTTTAGCTGAGGACCTTATTTCTTTAATTAGGGGTTCTCAGCCACATCCAGATAGAGGCTCTCAGCTGCCTTCTGTCAAGAGGCCTAGGGTTGAGCAGGTAGATCCCCAGTCCTCCGATGTGGCCTCAGGTGATTCTGCACATTCAGACTACCAGGAGGAGGCCTTCCCGGCCTATGAGGACTCTGATGCGGAGGAATCCATTCCCTCTGCTTCTCCTCCTGAGGAGTTTTTCTTTGGGGAAACGCTTCATTCCATGAGGGAACACTTCAAATGGCAAGGCCAAGAATACTATTCTAGGAAAAGGTTCATGGAATTTTTAAAGCTACCTCAGCATAGACCCTTAGCTATTCCTCCAGTTTTAAATGTTTTAGATGATGTGTACTTAGAATCTAGTGTTTCCCCTGACTCCCTACCCCCTGCTCCTGTCAAGTCAGACAGGTACTACAGGGTCCCAGACACACATCAGTTTCTGTACAAGGGCCATAGTGCTGACCCTGAAACTATTTCTCAGGGGCCTAAAGGGGTTTCCTCCACTACTGCTAAGAATCCACTTCCTTCGGAAAGAGATTCTAGGGCTTTAGAAAGGTGGGGCAAGAAAGTATATACATCTTCTACCCTTTCTATGTGAGCATTAAATTGTCAATTTCATATGATTTAGTATCAGGAATACATGTTGGATGACTTGCAAAAGAAATTGGCTTCCCCTGAACCATTAGATAGAAAGGGGTTACAGGAATTGGTTCATAATACTCAGCAGGTTAGCAACCATTTCCTTCAGTGTGGATATGATGCATTGGAAGCTTCATGTAGAGCAGCAATGACAGGTGCGGTCATACGCAGACATGCTTGGTTAAAGGAACAAACATTGCCAGACCATGTGAAAATTAAGCTTTTGGACGCACCACTAGAAAAACATAAGCTATTTGGTGCTACTGCACAAGAGGTTTTAAAGAAAATAGAGGAAAAGGCAAAATCAGTGCAAACAGTCAAAGATTTCCTCCAGGTACAGCCTCCAAGGTTCAGCAGGAATTGGCCTTCTAAGCATTGGTCCTTTCCAGACACAGACAAATTTCAAAGAGGCAAAAACAGACATGGCAGAGGTAGAGGGCAAACTCGAGGCTCCTACAGAGGACGTCAATGGCAGCCTCCGAACCAGACAGGTGGGGCAGGACCTTCCACTGCTCCACAGGGACAATCTCAATGACTTGACTTTGACTCCGCCATCCAGGGCTCAATTAGAAGCACCTTTGGGCGGAAAATTATCTTTATTCTCACAAAATTGGCACAATATTACAAAGGACAAATGGATACTGGACATAATAGACATAGGATACAGATTCCATTTTCATACACTACCAACAAGACATGGCAGGCCGAACCTGCCACCCAATCAAAGGGCAGAGGCACTCAAACAAATAACAAACCTACTTCAAATAAGAGCAATAGAGAAGGTTCCTTCTGCAGAACAAGGCCAAGGATTTTATTCAAGACTGTTCCTTGTTCCAAGAAAAGAAAACCAATGGAGACCCATTCTGGACTTGTCCGCACTGAATACTTACCTTATTGTGCCAAAGTTCAAAATGCTGACTTTACAGCAGCTCCTTCCCATGCTGGGCAAGGGGTCTTGGCTGGTAACTCTGGACCTCAAGGAGGCATACCTGCATGTCCCAATCAGACAAAGTTGCAGAAGATACCTCAGATTTCTTGCAGGCTCAGAGCATTATCAATTCTCAGCATTGCCCTTTGGCTTATCTACTGCGCCCAGAGTGTTCACGAAATGCCTGGCATCAGTAATTGCACATTGCAGACTTCAGGGGATACAAATATACCCTTACCTGGACGACTGCCTTATACAAGCGGACAGCCAACAAGCCTTGTTAAAAAACTTGGACTATGTCATTCACCTACTGCAGGCCTTGGGATACACAGACAATATTCAGAAATCAAGTCTCGTACCATCCCAACAAATACCTTTCCTGGGTGCCACACTGGACACAACCACCCAGATGGCGTTTCTTACAAAAGAAAAACAAAAACAATTACCAGAATACTTCAGAAAATTTGCAACACACACCCAGATGACTGCAAGGAAAATCCTGCAGGCCCTGGGTTTCATGGCATCTTGCATTCTTCTGGTTCCATACGCAAGGCTGCATATGAGGAAACTACAATGGTATCTAAAAAATCTATGGTCTCAACACAGCCACAGCCTGGAAGCATTGATCCCACTCATTCCATGCCTTCAAAAGGAATTTCTGTGGTGGGCTCAAGCAAGCCAGATAAACAAAGGTCTGCCTTTCAGCAAGCCTCATACAAGTCAAACCATAACAACAGATGCCTCAGACCATGGATGGGGGGCGCACATGGAGGGCAGATGCATTCAAGGACAATGGACACAAAAAGAAAAGCACCTGCACATCAACCAAAAAGAAATGCTGGCAGTGATGCATGCAATCAAGGCCTTCGAAAAGTTCATGCATCAGGGCCATCTATTAATAAAGACAGACAATACCACAGTTATGTGGTACATAAACAAGCAAGGAGGTACCCATTCTTACCCTCTTTGCAGACTGGCAATGAATCTCTGGGATATTTCCCTACAATTGAAAATGGAGCTACAATCCCAGTTTGTACCAGGGAAGGACAATGTTCTGGCGGACAGCCTAAGCAGAAACATCATGGATCCACACGAATGGATGTTGCATCCAGACATTTTCTTACAAATAACTCAAGCATGGGGAAGGCCGGACATAGATCTTTTTGCCTCCCACCTCAATCACCAACTGAAAAAGTTTTGCACAAGGACATACCATCCTCAAGCATGGAAGGGGACGCTCTCTCCTTCAGTTGGAACTCTCTAACACTATATGCCTTCCCACCTCTTCCTTTGATGACCAAGGTCTTACTAAAGATCAGGACAGAGCAACCGAAAGTCATACTGATAGCTCCAGACTGGCCAAGACAACACTGGTACCCACTGCTACGGAGCTTGACACACACCAATCCGTGGCTCCTTCCTCAAAGGCCACTTCTTCTGACACAGCACAATTACAGGACACTACACCCCAGCTTGAAAACATTGAAGCTGACAGCTTGGAAGATTCCATGACTATTCCTCAGGATATACTTTCCAAAAGGGTAAAAGATATCATCCTGGAGGTGCGCAGACCTTCCACTAGAAAAACATACTCTGCAAAATGGAAGAGATTTTTGATCTGGAACAGCAAAAAGGGTCAAGACCCATCAGTGATGAGCATTCCACAGATCCTAGAATATTTGGCTGAAATGCTCCACAATGGCCTTTCATATTCTTCCATAAAAATACATGCTTCAGCAATATCTGCCAAATATAACACTGATCCGCCTGTATTTTTTCACCCATTGCTAAGACAGTTTCTAAGAGGTATAAAGAACATCAACCCTCCAAGAAAACCACGAGTGCCTGCATGGGACCTCAACTTCATGCTGGAAAAATTAACTCTTCCTCCCTTTGAACCAGCAGCATCTTCAGAGTTGAAATTTCTGTCTTGGAAGACAGCTTTCCGTCTGGCAGTAACCTCAGCAAGAAGAGTCTCTGAGCTACAGGCCCTTATGGCAATACAACCATTTCTCATTTTTCATCAGGACAGAGATGTCCTTCAAGAATGCAACTGCAGTCCTGACATATGGGTTGTCCTGCCTCAGGCAGCCCTTCGGTCGGCCGGATTCCAAAGTCTGGGTCTGGCGTCTGCTGATGTCGCCCCTTCCCCGACGTCAGAGCGGCTGGTGTATAAAAGCATCAGCCGGCGCCATCTTCTTCAGTCTTTCTTGCCGCATGGTGCCCGAAGCAGAAGCACTTCACAAGTGCCGGTCGGCCAGCTCCTGTGTTTTCAGATACCGAAGTCATCAAAAAGCTAAGTACCCCGTTGGGGAACCTTTTCTTGCCTCAGCCGATGTCAGACCAAACTGAAAAAGTTAATAATTGTTTGTCTTGTGGTAAACAAATACCTCATAAGGACTTCCATTCTTACTGCCTTCCCTGCCTCGGCCCAGACCACGACGTCTCGGCCTGTGCTGCCTGTGTTTGCTTCAATAAGCACACACTTAGGCACCGGGCAGAATTTGCTGAAGACTTTTTTGGGGAAAGTTACGCCTATATCATGCCGTCAGAACTTCCGACAACACATGTTTCCAAAAAACGGAAGGACCGGGACCGACCTCCGCGACTTCCACCGACACCACGCCTAAGCCTACCGCAAGTGCATCGGTCTCTTCGGAGGCAGTAATTCAACCGCTCCAGGCCGACGACACCGCTTTACCACACACTTCGGTCCCGGAGGCTACCCCGGTGCCGGTTATTGATTTTCCTCCTGAAACCGAAGCCCAAGATTTACCTGACACCATACCGGTGGACAAAGTAACTCCAGCACGTGGGGCAGCTAGGCCTCCTGTGGCTATGTCTATCAAGGCCTACACACGTGCTAAGGCTGCCAGCCAGGCCAAGTCTCACCCTCCTAAATCTTTTTCACAGGGTCCCACTTCGGATAAACAGATCATGACTTTAGCTGCAGATCTAATTTCTTTAATCAGGGGCTCTCAGGCTCATCCAGACAGAGGTTCTCAGCCGCCTTCAGACAAAAGGCCCAGGGTTGAGCAGACAGATACCCTTTCCTCAGATGAAGCTTCTGGTGAGTCAGGCCTTTCAGATTCCCAGGAAGAACCCTTCCCGGCCTACGAGGATTCTGATGCAGATGAATCCATTCCCTCTGCCTCTCCTCCTGAGGATATTTCTTTCGGAGAAATTCTCCACTCCATGAGAGAGCATTTTCAGTGGCAGGGCCAGGATTTCTCCGACTCCAGGAAAAGGCTTCGGACCTTCCTTAAGTTACCCCAGCACAAGCCTTTAGCTATTCCCCCAGTATTAGATGTACTGGATGATGTGTACTCAGACTCCAGTACTTCTGCTGATTCTCTCCCTCCTGCTCCTGTCAAGCCAGACAGATATTACAGGGTTCCTGAAACTCATAAACATCTCTTTAAGGCCCACTCTGTTGATCTAGAAACTATTTCTCAGGGGCCCAAAGGAGTGGCCACTTCCTCGGCCAAGAATCCTTTACCCGCAGACAGGGAATCTAGGTCCCTGGAGAGGTGGGGTAAAAAAGTTTATACCTCTTCCACCCTTGCCATGAGGGCTCTAAACTGTCTCTTTCATATGTTTCAGTATCAGGATTTCCTGATGGATGATTTGCAGAAAAAGTTAGCCTCTCCTGAGCCTTTAGATAGAAAGGCATTGCAGGATTTGGTTCATAACACTCAGCAGGTTAGCAATCATTTTCTTCAGTGTGGTTATGATGCATTGGAATCTTCATGTAGGGCAGCTATGACAGGGGTCGTCATACATAGACATGCTTGGTTGAAAGAACAGTCATTGCCAGATCATGTTAAAGCAAAGCTTCTAGATGCACCTCTGGAAAAAGACAAGCTATTTGGTGCTAATGCACAGGGTGTGTTGAAATCAATTGAGGAAAAGGCTAAATCAGTACAAACAGTCAAAGATTTCCTCCAGGTTCGGCCACCAAGGTTCAGCAGGAATTGGCCTTCGAAGAACTGGTCCTTTCCAGACACTGAGAAGTTTCAAAGGGGAAAAAGCAGGCATGCTCGAGGTAGAGGGCAATACCGAGGCTCCTACAGGGGCCGCCAATGGCAACCAACTAACAGAGAAGTGGCGCAGGGACTCCTACTGCTCCACAGGGACAATCACAATGACTTAACTTTGACACCGCCAACCAAGACTCAAAGCGAAGCACCTTTAGGTGGAAAGTTATCCTTATTTTCAGAAAATTGGCACATTTTTACAAAGGACGGATGGATTTTGAACATAATAGACAAAGGTTACAGGTTCCACTTCCATACCTTACCAACAAGACAAGGCATGCCAAACCTGCCACAAAATCGAGGGGCAGAGGCACTCATACAAGTTTCAAAGCTGCTACAAATCAAAGCTATAGAAAAGGTTCCTCCTCGGGAACAAGGACAGGGATTCTACTCAAGACTGTTCCTTGTTCCAAGAAAAGAAAAACAATGGAGACCTATACTGGACTTGTCCACTCTAAACACTTTTCTCATTGTGCCAAAATTCAAAATGCTGACGTTACAGCAACTTCTTCCCATGCTGGGCAAGAGGTCTTGGCTGGTAACTCTGGACCTCAAGGAGGCATACCTGCATGTCCCAATCAGACACAGCTGCAGAAGATACCTCAGATTTCTTGCAGGGTCAGAATTATCAATTCTCAGCATTGCCTTTTGGCTTATCTACTGCGCCCAGAGTATTCACGAAATGCCTGGCATCAGTAATTGCACATTGCAGACTTCAGGGGATACAAATATACCCTTATCTGGACGATTGCCTTATACAAGCGGACAGCAAGCAAGACTTGATAAGAAACTTGGACTATGTCATTCACTTGCTACAGGCTTAGGGATACACAGTTAATATTCAAAAATCAAGACTACTGCCATCCCAACAAATAATCTTTCTAGGAGCCAAACTGGACACAAATTCACAAATGGCTTTCCTCACAGAAGAAAAACAAGATCAATTACCAGATTACTTCAAAAGCCTAGCAAAGCACACCCAGATGACTGCAAGGAAAATCCTACAGGCCCTGGGTTTCATGGCATCTTGCATTCTTCTGATTCCACTGGCAAGACTACACATGAGAAAACTACAATGGTACCTAAAAAGTTTATGGTCTCAACACAGCCACAAGTTAGAAGCAATTATTCCACTCATTCCATGTCTACAAAAGGAATTTTTGTGGTGGGCACAAGCAAGCCAGCTAAACAAAGACATGTCCTTCAACAAACCTCAAGCAAGCCAAACCATTACAACAGACGCCTCAGATCATGGATGGGGGGCGTACATGGAAGGGAGATGCATTCAAGGGCAATGGGCTCCTCGGGAATTGCATCTGCACATCAATCAAAAAGAGATGCTGGCAGTGATTCATGCAGTCGAGGCCTTCGGAAAATTTCTTCAGCAAGGCCATCTACTGATAAGGACAGACAAACACCACTGTTATGTGGTACATAAACAAGCAGGGAGGCACCCATTCTTACCCCCTCTGCAGACTAGCAATGACTCTTTGGGAAAAGTCCCTGAAACTGAACATACAGTTGCAATCCCAGTTTGTTCCAGGCAAGGACAATGTTCTGGCGGACAGTCTAAGCAGAAACATTATGGACCCGCACGAATGGATGTTGCATCCAGACATTTTTTCACAAATAACTCATGCATGGGGGAGGCCGGACATAGATCTCTTTGCCTCTCACCACAATCATCTGAAAAAGTTCTGCTCAAGGACACACCATCCTCAAGCCTGGAGAATAGATGCTCTCCTTCAGCTGGAATTGTCTAACAATCTATGCTTTCCCACCTCTGCCATTAATGACCAAGGTGTTACTGAAAATCAAAGCAGAACAACCGAAAGGCATTTTGATAGCTCCAGACTGGCCAAGGCAGCACTGGTACCCATTACTAAGGAGCATACGTCGCACCAAGCTGTGGCCCCTGCCTCTATGGCCTCTGCTTATAACTCAGCACAATTACAGGACTGTTCATCCAAACCTGCAAACATTGCATCTGACAGCTTGGAGGGTTCCATGATTTCTCCCCATATATATCTCTCCAAAAAAGTTCAAGAGATCCTACTGGAAGCACGCAGGCCTTCCACTAGAAAAACTTATTCAGTCAAATGGAAGAGGTTCAACATCTGGAATGCCAACAAGGGACAGGATGCATCAGTAATGAACATCCCACAGATTCTAGAATACTTGGCAGAAATGCTTCACAATGGCCTTTCATATTCTTCTATAAAAATACACGCTTCAGCAATTTCAGCAAAATACAGCTGTGATCCACCTGTGTTTTCACATCCTTTGCTAAGACAGTTTCTAAGAGGGATAAAGAATATCAAACCTCCAAGAAAACCACCAGTGCCTGCATGGGACCTCAATTTCATCTTTGAAAAATTAACTCTTCCTCCTTTTGAGCCAGCAGCATCTTCAGAATTGCAGTTTCTCTCCTGGAAAACAGTTTTCCTGTTGGCAATTACTTCAGCAAGGAGAGTCTCGGAGATACAGGCCCTCATGGCAGTACCTCCATTTCTCATTTTCCATCAGGACAGAGTCTCTTTAAGAACCAATCCTTCATTCATGCCAAAAGTGTTATCCAGGGTTTCTCTAAACCAAGCAATTCACTTGCCCACTTTCTTTCCCAATCCTCAAAATAAAGGAGAAAAGCTTTTGCACTCTTTGGACATACACAGGCAATTGCGCTACTACTTGGATAGAACAAAGGCCAACAGAAAGTCTGACCAACTATTTGTAGCCTACGCTCCTGGGGTACAAGGAAAGGCAATTTCCAAACAAACAATTTCAAGATGGATTGGAAACTGAGTCAGATTCTGCTACTCTTTCCATGGAAAAAGTGTGCCAGCCAATATCAGGCCACACTCCACCAGAGCTACAGCCACCTCCACAGCCTTTCTAAGAGGGGTGGCTACAAAGGACATTCTAGAAGCTGCTACATGGAGCTCCGTGCATACATTTTCCAAACATTACAACCTGCCTTTATATTCCAGATCCCGAGCAGGCTTTGCTTTGGCAGTCCTGCAGGGCATTTTAGCTACACCATCTTTTTCTTAGATCCTACCACCCCCAGCTTGGCTATGGTATTCAACCCATATGTCAGGACTGCAGTTGCATTCTTGAAGGACATAGTACAGTTTTGTACCTACCATAAATGTAGATGTCCGATAGATATGCAACTGCAGTCAGGTTTTCCCTCCCTCCTACCCCTCTGTAAATTCTCCTTTTTGGGTCCACTCCCCTTTTCAAATTAGCTGGGGATATCTTTTATGGTGTATCTGTTTATTACTGTTGTGCATGTCTGGAATTTTTTATCCATTCTCTAAATTTAGCCTTCCTTGGAGGGCACCTGGCATCTGGGGCAAGAAACACTGAAGAAGATGGCGCCGGCTGATGCTTTTATACCCCAGCCGCTCTGACTGGGAAAGGACGACATCAGCCGATGCCGGACCCAGACTTTGGAATCCGGCCGACCGAAGGGCTGCCTGAAGCAGGACAACCCATATGTCAGGACTGCAGTTGCATATCTATCGGACATCTACATTTATGGTAGGTACAAAACTGTACTTTTCTTTGAGAACCAATCCGTCATTCATGCCAAAGGTGGTATCCAGGGTGTCCCTGAATCAAGCTATTCACCTGCCTACCTTCTTTCCCAATCCTCAAAATAAAGGAGAGAGACTTCAGCACACCTTGGACATACACAGACAGTTGCGCTACTACTTGGACAGAACAAAATCTTTCAGAAAATCTGACCAGCTTTTTGTAGCTTGCGCTGCTGGATTGCAGGGAAAAGCAATTTCCAAACAGACAATTTCTAAATGGATTGGAATTTGCATTCGATTCTGCTACTCTTTTCATGGAAAAACTGTGCCAGCTGACATCAGGCCACATTCCACCAGAGCTACAGCCACCTCCACAGCCTTTTTAAGAGGAGTGGCAACAAAGGACATTTTAGAAGCTGCTACATGGAGCTCTGTGCATACATTTTCCAAACATTACAACCTGCCTTTATATTCCAGATCCAGAGCAGGGTTTGCTTCTGCAGTCCTACAGGGCATTTTAGCTACACCATCTTTGTCTTAGTGCCTACCACCCCCAGGTTGGCTATGGTATTCCACCCATATGTCAGAACTGCAGTTGCATCCTTGAAGGACATAGTACAGTTTTGTACCTATCATAAATGTAGATGTCTGATAGGTATGCAACTGCAGTCAGGTTTTCCCTCCCACCTACCCCTCTGTGGTATTCTTTTGGGTTTCTACCCCTCATTTTAGCTACCTGGGGTAATCTTTTATGGTGTATTTGTTTTTATGTTGTTGTACTTGTCTGGAATTTTTTCTCTATTTTCAAAATTTAGCCTTCCTTAGAGGGCACCTGGCATCTGGGGCAAGAAACACTGAAGAAGATGGTGTCGGCTGATGCTTTTATACCCCAGGCGCTCTGACATCGGGGAAAGGGCGACAGCCGATGCCGGACCCAGACTTTGGAATCCGGCCGACCGAAGGGCTGCCTGAGGCAGGACAACCCATATGTCAGGACTGCAGTTGCATACCTATCGGACATCTACATTTATGGTAGGTACAAAACTGTACTTTCAGAATGCCCTAACAGCTTTCAAAGACCTTCTGCATCCAGGACAATTATTATTAAAGACAGACAACACCACAGTAATGTGGTACATAAACAAGCAAGGGGGCACTCATTCTTATCCCCTATGCAGGCAAGCCATGACCTTGTGGAACACAGCTCTAACGTATCAAGTTCACCTGCAAGCACAATTCCTGCCAGGAAAGAAAAATACTCTGGCAGACTATCTAAGCAGAAATATCATGGACCCTCACGAATGGAAATTGAATCCACAAATCTTCAGCATGGTAATGCAAAAATGGGGATGCCCAGACATAGATCTTTTTGCATCCCCACCGAATTGCCAACTACAAAGATTCTGCACAAGGACTTATCACAAACAAGCATGGAAAGTGGATGCTCTTTTGTTCAGCTGGAAAAACCAAAAAGTTTATGCCTTCCCGCCACTGCCTCTCCTTTCAAAGGTACTCCTAAAAGCCAGACAAGAAAAACCACAGATGATCCTGATTGCTCCAGATTGGCCACACCAGCACTGGTACCCTATCTTAAGGAACTTGGGTCAAGGCCCACGATGGATTTTGCCTCAAATTCCGCACCTTCTGACTCAACAAAACAACCAGATCCTGCACGGTCAGCTGAAAACCCTAAACCTGGCTGCATGGCAGATTCATTAGTCAAACAGGCAACACCTCTCTCTAAAGCTGTTATGGATGGCATTTTGGAGGCCAGGAGGCCTAGCACCAGGAAAGCTTACTCAGAAAAATGGAAGAGATTCTGCGCCTGGAACCAGGCTCAAAGCCTTGACCCTCTTGTTCCAAACATTCCTCAGATTTTACAATACTTAACTGAGATGCTGGACAGAGGCCTATCCTTCTCATCAATTAAGATCCACGCCTCTGGCATTTCAGCACATTACAACACAGATGCACCTTTATTCTCTCATCCCTTGCTAAAGCAGTACCTCAGAGGGGCTAAAAACACAAGACCGCCCCGGAGAGCACCAACACCAACTTGGGACCTCAATTTCATTTTGGAAAAACTGACCCTGCCACCTTTTGAGCCAGCCAATACAGCCGATCTAAAATTTTTATCATGGAACACAGCTCTGCTCCTGGCAGTAACTTCAGCACGAAGAGTCTCAGAGCTACAGGCATTAATGGCAGTGGAATCTTTTATAATCTTTCATCAGGACAGGGTTTCTTTAAGGACAAACCCTACCTTTATGCCAAAGGTGGTATCTAGTGTGGCTCTTAACCAAACCATCCATTTGCCAACTTTTTATCCAAACCCCCGAATAAAGGGGAGAAACTTCTGCATTCTTTGGACATACACAAGCAGCTACGCTTCTACTTGGACAAAACAAAAGCTTTCAGGAAAACTGAGCAACTGTTTGTAGCATATGCTGCAGGATCACAGTGCAAGGCTATCTCAAAGCAGACTATATCCAAATGGATAGGACACTGTATTCATTACTGCTACATACAGCATGGAAAATCAGTCCCAAATAACATTAGGCCACATTCCACCAGGGCAACAGCCACTTCAACAGCCTTTCTCAGAGGAGTACCTACCAAGGAAATTTTGGAGGCTGCAACTTGGAGTTCAGTGCACACCTTTACCAAGCATTACCACCTGCCTCTTTACTCTAAATCCAGAGCAGCATTTGCCACTGCAGTTCTGCAGGGCCTCATAGCCAATCCTAACTCTTTATAGACCAGCCACCCAACCTTAGCTTTGGGATTCTACCCAACTGTAATGACTGCAGCAGTGTAACATGATGAACATAGTACAGATGTCCTTCAAGGATGCATCTGCAGTCATAACATATGGGTTGTCCTGCCTCAGGCAGCCCTTCGGTCGGCCGGATTCCAAAGTCTGGGTCTGGCCTCGGCTGATGTCGCACTTTCCCCGACGTCAGAGCTTCCGGGGTATAAAGGCATCAGCCAATGCCATTTTCCTCAGTCTTTCTTGCCGCGCGGTGCCCGAAGTAGAAGCGGTTCGCAAGTGCCGGTCGGTCAGATCCAGAGATTCAGCTACCGAAGACTTCTAAAAAGCTAAGTACCCCGTTGGGGACTCTTTTTGCCTCAGCCGATGTCAGACAAAGTAAATAATTGTTTAACTTGTGGGAAACAAATACCTCATAAGGATTTCCATTCCTACTGCCTTCCTTGCTTAGGCCCAGACCACGACGTATCAGCTTGTTTAGCCTGTGCCTCCTTCAACCGATGGACTCTTAGACGTCGGTCGGAGTTTGCAGAAGAGTTTTTTGGATCCGCTTTTGCATATAAAATGCCGTTGGAGACTCTGACTACACATTTAGCTAAAAAACGCAAGGAAAAGGACCGACACTCGCGGCCCGTGGTTTCGGCTGAAACCACGGTTAGGCCTACCGCGAGTGTCTCGGTTTCGGCTGAAACCGAGGCCTCTGTTCTACCTTCTACCGAAATCATACCTCCGACAACCGAGGCCAGAGAGACCCCGGCTGAGTCGGCTACAGAAATCCCTACCGAAGAAGCAAGCGCACAAGAATTGTCCGACACCATCCCTTTGGACATTTCTACACCTGCACGTGGGGCAGCTAGGCCCCCTTCTTCTATGTCTATTAAGGCTTTCTCCAGGGCTAAAGCAGCTAAAATTTCAAAAGCTTTACCTGCAAAATCTACTTCTCAGAGACCTTCCTCAAGTTCCCAGATTCTCAGTCTCGCTGAGGACCTTATATCTCTGATTAGGGGTTCCCATCCTCACCCAGACAGGTCCTCCCATCCTCCTCCTGACAAAAGGCCTAGGACTGAACCCCCTGAACCTCTCTCCTCTGATTACTCCTCGGATGGATCTGATTTGTCAGACCATCAGGAAGGGCCATACTCACCTTATGAGGATTCAGATGCAGAAGACTCTATTCCTTCTGCTTCCCCTCCAGAGGAATTTTCCTTTGGGGAGACTTTACACTCTGAGGGAACACTTTCAATGGCAGGGTCAGGATTTCTCTGATTCTAGAAAAAGACTAAGGACTTTCTTACACTTGCCACAGCATAGGCCTTTAGCCATACCACCTGTGCTAACTGTAGTTGATGCATACAATGATGTCAGTTCTGCCCCTGATTCACTTCCCCCGGCCCCTGGCAAACCTGACAGATACTACAGGGTCCCAGATTCCCACTTCCACTTGTATAAAGCTCATGCTGCAGACCCAGCAACTATTTCTCAGGGCCCAAAAGGTGTTGCAGCTGCCACTGCCAAAAACCCACTACCCTCTGAAAGGGAGTCAAGAGCATTAGAGAGATGGGGAAAAAAGGTTTATACATCTGCTACTCTTTCTGCCAGGGCTTTAAACTGTCAATTCCATATGATAAAGTACCAGGAATATTTGTTAGATCAGCTGAATAAAAAGCTTTCTTCTCCTGAACCTTTAGACCGTAAGGCCCTTCAGGATTTGGTACACAATTCCCAGCAGGTCAGTAATCATTTCTTAAAATGTGGCTATGATGCACTGGAAGCTTCATTTAGATCAGCTATGACTGGGGCAGTAATTCGAAGACATGCCTGGCTAAAAGAGCAATCCTTGCCGGACCATGTCAAGGCTAAACTCCTAGATGCTCCAATGGAGAAACAAAGTTTATTTGGCTCCCCTGCACAGGAGATTCTAAAGAAAGTGGAAGAAAAAGCAAAATCTGTGCAAACAGTTAAGGATTTTCTGCAGGTCCAACCTCCGAGGTTCAGCAGAAACTGGCCTTCAAAGAATTGGTCCTTTCCAGACACCTCCAAAGCACAGAGGGGCAGGAATAGACGCCCAAGAGGCAGATGTCAATCAAAGGGTGCCTACAGGGGTCGTCAGTGGCAACCTGCCAACCAGAGGAGTACTGCCACAGCTGCAACTACAACCACTTCCACAGGACAGACACAATGACTTGACTCTCATTCCGCCTACAAGGGAACAACTGGAAGCACCCTCGGGCGGAAAGTTGGCTTTATTCTCAAAAAACTGGCATTGCATTACAAAAGACAAATGGACATTGCAAACAATAGTCAAAGGATACAGGTTTCATTTCCACACTTTACCAAGAAGGAGCAGAATGCCAAACCTTCCACCAAACCAGAAGCCAGAGGCTTTAAGACAAATCAACAATTTACTTCAGATGAAAGCAATAGAAAGGGTACCATCTATGGAACAAGGCCAATGATTTTACTCCAGACTATTCCTTGTACCAAGAAAAGAAACCCAATGGAGGCCTATTCTCGACTTGTCCGCACTAAACACATATCTCATTGTGCCAAAATTCAAAATGCTGACCCTACAGCAACTTCTTCCCATGTTGGGCAAGGAGTCTTGGCTGGTGACTCTAGATCTCAAGGAGGCATACCTGCACGTCCCTATACGACCAGATTGCAGAAGACACCTCAGATTTCTTGCAGGATCAGAGCATTATCAATTCTCAGCATTGCCCTTTGGCTTATCTACTGCGCCCAGAGTATTCACGAAATGCCTGGCATCAGTAATTGCACATTGCAGGCTTCAGGGAATTCAAATCTACCCATACCTGGACGACTGCCTAATACAAGCGGAGAACAAGACAACACTAATAAAGGATTTGGCCTATATCATACACCTGTTACAGGCCTTGGGATACACAGTCAACATCCAGAAGTCAAGACTAGTGCCATCCCAAAGGATAACATTTTTGGGTGCGGATCTGGACACAATAACTCAGATGGCTTTTCTCACAGAAGAAAAACAAAAGCAACTCCCAGTATACTTCATGGCTTTGACAAGACAAACTCAGCTCGCTGCAAGGAAAGTCCTGCAGGCCGTGGGTTACATGGCATCTTGCATAATCTTGATCCCACATGCCAGGCTGCATATGAGGAAATTACAGTGATACCTAAGGAATGTATGGTCTCAACACAGGCACAGTCTAGAAACCATGATTCCAATCATTCCATGCCTGAAAAAGGAATTCCTGTGGTGGGCTCAGACCTGCCAGTCCAACAGAGGGTTGCCTTTCAACAAACCACAACCAAGGCAAACTATCACCACGGACGCCTCAGACCTAGGATGGGGAGCACACATGGAAGACAAGTGCATCCAAGGCCTGTGGTCTCAAGACCAGCTGAATTTGCACATAAACTTAAAGGAGATGCTGGCAGTGAAGCATGCAATCGAGGCATTCAAATCATTCCTCCAGCAAGGACATCTGCTGATAAGGACAGACAATACCACAGTCATGTGGTACATAAACAAACAGGGAGGCACGCATTCCTACCCTCTTTGCCGGATGGCAATGGATCTGTGGAACCTAGCCCTGAATATCAACATCCAACTGCAGGCCAAATTCGTACCAGGAAAAGAGAATTCACTAGCAAACAGCTTAAGCAGAACTACCACGGATGCTCACGAATGGATGCTGCATCCAGACATCTTCAAAATCATAACAAACAAATGGGGAATGCCAGAGATAGACCTGTTCGCCTCCCCACTCAACCACTAACTGAGGAAATTCTGCTCAAGAGTATACCACCCACAAGCCTGGAAGGTGGACTCCCTCTCTTTCAACTGGAGTGCCCCAACAGTGTATGCTTTTCCACCACTCCCATTGATGTACAGAGTTCTACTGAAGATTAGAGAGGAACAGCCAAAGGTGATACTGATAGCTCCAGACTGGCCAAGGCAGCACTGGTATCCACTACTGAGAAGCATGTCTCGGACGAACTCATGGCCTCTACCCTATGGCCTCTACTTCTAACACAGAACAACTTCAAGACCCTACATCCAAACTTGAAAACACTGCAGCTGACTGCCTGGAAAATTGCCTAAAACAAAACCAAACTGCCTTATCTCAGAGGGTCAAGGACATTATCCTGGAGGCTCGCAGACCCTCCACAAGAAAGACATACTCAGCTAAATGGAAGAGATTCCTCATTTGGAGCGCATCAAAGGGTACAAATGTCACAGTGGCAAACCTAGCACACATCCTAGAATACTTAGCAGAACTGTTCCACAATGGCCTGTCCTATTCCTCCATTAAGATTCATGCTTCAGCAATTTCAGCAGAATACAACATGGATCCTCCTATCTTCTCTCACCCTCTCCTCAGACAATTTTTAAGAGGGATCAAAAATGTAAAACCTCCAAGGAAACCCCCTCTGCCTGCATGGGATCTCAATTTTGTGCTGGAAAAATTAACATTACCCCCTTTTGAACCAGCAGCATCAGCAGACTTACAGTTCTTATCTTGGAAAACTGCTTTCCTTCTAGCAATCACTTCAGCAAGAAGAGTATCCGAGTTGCAGGCACTAATGGCAGTGCAGCCTTTCCTTATTTTTCACCAGGATAGAGTGTCTCTGAGAACCAATCCTACTTTCATGCCAAAGGTGGTATCCAGGGTATCCTTGAACCAAGCTTTTCATTTGCCTATGTTCTTCCCTAACCCACAGAACAGGGGGGAAAAACTACTGCACACCTTGGATGTACACAGACAACTACGCTACTATCTGAACAGAACTAAAACCAGCAGAAAAACTGACCAACTTCTGGTAGCATATGCAACTGGAGTGCAAGGAAAAGCAATTTCCAAACAGACAATTTCTAAATGGATTGGAAATTGCATTCGTTTCTGCTACTCTTTTCATGGAAAGACAACTCCTGAAAATATCAGGCCTCACTCCACAAGAGCCACAGCCACCACTACAGCTTTCCTCGAGGGTGGCTACCAAGGACATTTTAGAAGCTGCTACTTGGAGCTCCGTGCATACATTTGCCAAGCATTGCAATCTACCTTTATACTCCAGATCCCGAGCAGGTTTTGCAACTGCAGTTTTACAGGGGATCTTAACTATACCATCCTTATCTTAGTACCTCCTCCCCCAGTTTGGCTATGGTATTCTACCCATATGTTATGACTGCAGATGCATCCTTGAAGGACATAGTACAGTTTTGTACCTACCATAAATGTAGATGTCCGATAGGTATGCATCTGCAGTCAGGATTACCCACCCTCCTTCCCCTCTCTGGTATTCCTAGGGTGCTTACCCCTCTTTCAGCTAGCTGGGGGAATCTATTATGGTTTATTTGTTTGTATGTATATCTGTGTGTATATATAATTTTCAACTTTTATCCAAATTTAGCCTTCCTAGAGGGCACCTGGCATCTGGGGCAAGAAACACTGAGGAAAATGGCGTCGACTGATGCCTTTATACCCCAGAAGCTCTGACGTCGGGGAAAGTGCGACAGCCGAGGCCAGACCCAGACTTTGGAATCCGGCCGACCGAAGGGCTGCCTGAGGCAGGACAACCCATATGTTATGACTGCAGATGCATACCTATCGGACATCTACATTTATGGTAGGTACAAAACTGTACTTTTTGTACCTACCATAAATGTAGATGTTCGAGTGTTCACACTGCTGCAGTCTAGGTTACCCTGCCTCCATCACCTCTGAACTTGCTGAACGTATCTATACCTTTCTATCCTGTACAACCTTTGTGGTGTATTTGCTTGTAACTGAAGGTATTGTTTTTATTTTTTATGTATATTTTTTATTAGCAATATGTATTGCCTACCTACTTGGGGGCACCTGACATCTGGGGCAAGAAAAACTGAAGAAAATGGCTTCAGATGCATCTTATATACCCTATGGCACACTGACGTCAGGGAAGAAGAGAAAGCAACCGACGCCGGACTAAGACTTTGGAACTCTGGCAAACTGCGGGACCGCCTGACGGCAGGATAACCCAAGTGTAATGACTGCAGCAGTTTGAACACTCGAACATCTACATTTATGGTAGGTACAAAACTGTACTTTACTGGTTGTCGGTTTTGTGCTAGATTTAACCAACGCACTATTAAGCGTCGGTATAATTTTTCTTTAAAGTATTTTGGTAGCCGGTTTAATTATCCTGAAATGTCGTTGGATAGCCATCCGACTACCGCAGTTTACAAAAAACGCAAAGAAAAGGATAGAGAAAAACAACCGAGGCCCAAAACCGATGACAAAGCTTCTCCTAAGCCAGTCGACGGTTCTCAGTGAGGCGCTTTCGCAGCCCCTGACACCCACTACGTTAGAGTCGCAGGCCGCTACCAACTCCCACGTGGAGTCTGCCATGCCACTGGATACTCGAGGTATTGGAGCCGCGGATGCTAATCCCTCAGATGGGTCCGTAGCCGCTGAGCAGGTACTGGCTTCTGAGGGTGTATTCAGACCTAAACATCTTTACATTAAAACTACTTCAGCTTCAAAGGCAAAGACTAAAACATCTTCTAAAGCAAGGAAACAAACTCAAGAGCCACGTGTACAGGCCTCTATTTCCAAAAAACAGATGATCAAAATGGCCAAAGAACTGATTACCTTGAATCAGGGGTTCCCATCCCCCTCCTGATAAGAGGCCTAGGCAAGAAACTGACTATGAATCTTCAGATCAGGTTTCTATTTCTAATGATTCCTCTTCTGATCAGGGATATTCTTTGACCCCCTATAAGGATTCTGATGCTGAAGAATCTGTACTTTCAGCATCTTCTCCTGAGGACTATTCTGTTGGGGAAACCTTGCATGAGGGAGCATTTTCACTGGGAAAGCCAAGATTTTTCAGAATCTAAAAAGAGACTCAGGGATTTCCTTTTACTACCACAGCACAGGCCTCTAGCCATTCCTACTGTGTTAGACATTGTAGATGATGTGATCTAAAGTAGTTAACTTCATTTGATCAGCAACCTGTGGGTATCGGATCTGTCCTCAGATCCGAGCCGGCAGCTTTCCATGCTAAAAGCTCCAAGCTCTCAGCTCCTCCCCCTTACCCATAATGCCTTGCCACCTCCCTCCAGTCCTCAGATCTCATCTGCTGCGGCTTCTGATAGCTTCAAGCGACGAGCTCTTGGCATTGGGCGAGAGTTTTAAAAAAAATATTAAAACTATTTCTAAGATTTTGTGTGTTGAGTGAGTGTAGTAGGCCCTTAGTTTTCTGTCTATATACTTTTTTAGGTTTTCTTGTGGTAAACTTACTGTTTAAATTTAATTTTTCCCTCCCCTTTACTGTGTGTGTGTGTGTGTGTGTGTGTGTGTGTGTGTGTGTGGTCGTGCGATGGCTGAAGGGCCTAAGGCCATTTTTTTTTAAAATGCACTGTGTGGCCATAAGCTGTCCCCAGTGGATGGCCACACTCAATGCGTTCTCTGCCTATGGGTAGCCCACTTGTCTTCTGGCTGCCAATTGTGTGTGGCTTTCAACCCCTGGGCTGTGAGGGATAGGAGGAATAAGTTAATCCTGACAGGGCTTTTTCCCACGGATTCTTCTTTCTCCTCTTCCTCTAAGGCACCAGCCGTGGCTGTGGCTGTTCTGCCTTCAGTTCCCCCTCCCCTGACTGGGACTTAACCTCCCTCTGTGTCTCGGGGAAAGGGGGACTCTTCTACTAGAGAGAAGAGGCACAAGGACAAAGAGCAGCATAAGAGGCAGGTAGAGTCTCATCCCCCTGCTCCGCCAGCTAAGGTAGTTAGCCCTCCAAGGAGGGTCTCCGGCTGTCCACCCTCTTGGCTCCGTTCCCCCCGCTTTTCTCCGGAGGAGGAGTACCGGTCTCCCTCTAGGTCTTTGAGGCGGCCTTCCCGGCCCGCTTAGGTGACCTCTTCGAGTCCACCAGAAGCATGTCTGGCACTGATTTGGACCGGATGATGCATCAATTCTTGCAGGCCCAGATGCAGATGGGGGTGCTCCTGCCCCCCCCCCTCCGGGGGGGAGCTCGGCCCCTTTCTTTGCCCCAATTGCTCCTTCTCTGATTCGCTATTGGGTTTCGGAGTCTTTGGATCCGAGCCGGCTCGGACCCAGGGAGTCTGCGCCGACAGTGGTGGCTAATTCACCGCCCGTACCCTCGTGCGTGTCGGATCCGAGTTCTTGGGGCAGAGAGCCGAGCTTTGGATCCGCAGGGGTGAGTGCGTCTTCAGCTCCGTTTCAGTTGGAGCACACTCCCCTTTCTGGTCCGATCGCATCGGCTCTGACACTGGTCCTTGCGTCGGAGCTGAGGGGGCTGCTCTTGGAGCCAGGGGAGAGTGGTTCACCCTCAGCTTTTGACATAGTGGAGAGGATTCTGTCGAGGAGTTCCAGGTTCCCGGTCCGGGCTACAATCCACCCATCACTCCCGTGCGTTTGGGCCTATCTTCCGTCGTTCGGCCCCAGGGACAGCCTGCATCGGCGCTCCAGTTGGTTCCCGTAGGGGAACAGAACCCTGCTGGTGAACCCTCCTCGGACAGTCCTGCCAAGGAGGTGCCTCACAAACGAAAGTGCAAAAGGAGGCACTTGAACTCCCCTGAGTCCCTCACAGAGAACACGGACTTAGAGGAAGGGGAAGGTTCCCCAAAGTCACCCCCTGAAGATGTCTCCTTTGGAGACATTATGGAAATGCTACGTATCAGAGGAGGGTGGTCTGCCCAAAAAACCTTCCTCCGATGAGTCTGTGTTTCTGGAGGCGTTTGACACAGGCCCGTCTACCTCTTGGGTGTCCCCTGGTAGACTTGATTACTACCAGGGCTTGGAAGAGCCGGACACTGTGGAGCCAATCCCTAGAAGACCAGACAAAATACTCAGTCCCCCTCCTGACAGGCATGGAATAAAAGGTCCCCAGTAGATGCCATGGTGGTGGCAGCTGCCACTAAGAAGGAACTAGCACAGGAAAGTTCCTCGGTCCATCATCCTGATGAGGAATCGCGGACGATGGACCGTATTGGAAAGCAGATGTTTGCTTCAGCTACCTTTTCCATAAGGGCGCTGAATTACCTGGCACACGTCATCAGGCTCCAGCGGGACTTGATAAAGGAATACGCTGGAGCTTCCCCAGAGTCCATGGCGGCCGAGGACAAACGGACCTTCTCGGCTCGCATGGCCACTCTAAAGTCAATTTCTAACACTTCCATGCAGCTCCTCTCCCATGCCACGGAGGGAGCGACTAGAGTTAGAGGAGCAGGAGTCTCCTTACGGCGCCACGCCTGGCTTTGCCTTTGTGACTTTGCAGAACCCTTCAAGGCGTCCTTCGCGAACACTCCCCTTGACGGTTCTACGCTATTCGGCAAAACCATCTGCGACACGCTGCTCCAGAGCGAGAAAGACGGGAAGACGCTGTCTGCCATTGGGATCCGCTTCTCTAATCCTCAAAGGTCCTTCTCAAGGAACCAGAGAGGACAGAAGAAGATGTGGTTCCGGAAGTCCCAGCAGTCCCTTCCCGCTCCGAACCCTTCGTCCTTCAGAGGCAGAGGAGGACAAGATGGACGCCGGCCCAGAGGCAGAGGGGGGCCAAAAATTTCAGGTCCAGAGAATCTTTCTCAGACCGACCCGCGCAGCAACCCTGAGTGCTTGCCTGGCTGTCCCTCTCTGGAGGCAGTTGTGGGACGTCTTTCGGAGCACCTACAAAGTTGGGAGTCCATTACTACAGATCGTTGGGTGCTCCGAATAATATCCAGAGGTTACACTATTCCCTTTCTGTATCTTCCTCCTCTAACGAAGCGCCTTCCCGAAGTTCCAACCGATCAAAGGGAGGTGGCGGCTTCAGCTATTTTGAAGCTGCTAGAAAAATGGGCCATCCAGCACGTCCCCCCAGAGCAGTCCGGGTTAGGCAATTACTCCAGGTTCTTTTTGGTGCCAAAAAAGACGGGGGACTTGAGGCCAGTTCTGGACCTGTCATCTCTAAACCTGTTCATTGCCAAAGAGAAATTCCAGATGGTCACTCCGCAGTCTATTCTCCCTCTCCTACAGGAGAATGACTGGATGTGCTCCATAGACCTCAAGGATGCGTACTATCACATTCTCATGGACAGATGGTCCAGGAGGTTTCTCCGCTTTTGGCTAGGAGCCAGTCACTTTCAGTTTAGGGTTCTCCCGTTCGGCCTCATCACAGCCCCCAGGGTGTTCACCAAGGTCATGGCAGTGGTAGCAGCCCACCTGAGACTTCAGGATATTTACGTACCTGGACGATTGGCTCCTCACCGCCCCCACCATGCATCTACTTTGCTCTGCCAGGGATTACTCCCTAGCCATGGCCCAGCGTCTAGGGGCATTACTATAAATTTTCAGAAGTCGTCTCTCCATCCTGTGCAAGTTCTGGATTTTATAGGGGCCAGGATAAATACGCTCCAAGTCAAAGCCTTTCTAACAGCGGACAGGTTGCGCAACTTGTCACTACACATAATGGCGCTCCTACAGTCTCCAGCCCCACCTGCAGAGTTGGTCCTGAGAGCCCTGGGCTCCATGGCGACAGCCATCAGCCTGTCACCTTTAGCAAGATTGCATATGAGAGTTCTACAAAGGACTCTTCAGATTCAATGGTCTCTCCTACTCCACCCATTGGAGTCTCCAATTCCCCTGAGCAGGGTCTGCAGGAACTCCCTTCTTTGTTGGCTCCATTACCGAGAGCTGCGGGAGGAGAGACAGTTTGTGATGCCTCAACCCCAAGCCACGCTGACCACAGACGCTTCTCGCCTCGGTGGGGGGGGGGCATTCTATGGGCAGAACCGTCCAAGGCACGTGGACTCCCTTAGAGACCGTTCTGCATATCAATGTCCTGGAGATGAGGGAGGTGCTTCTTGTGTTGCAAGCCCTTCAAGACCTTCTTCCTCTGGGGACTATTGCAATTCAGACAGACAACATGGCAGTAGTTTGGTACATCAACAAACAAGAAGGAACCAGATATTAACCTCTTTGTCGAGAGGCTATGAGAGTTTGGGAATGGGTGATTTCCACCAACCACTTTCTTATAGCAACGCACATTCCGAGTCTGTCCAACATTCTAGTGGACAAGCTGAGTCACTCAATTCTCACACCTTACGAGCGGTCTCTAAACCCATCAGTAGCAAATCAGATCCTCCTCAGATGGGGTCAATCTTGCTGCAATCTTTTTGCTTCTCCTTCAAACACAAAATGCAGCGAGTTTTTCGCTCTGATTCCCCCAACAGGGGAGAGCCCCAGAGACACTCTGGTGCATGCTTGGCCCCCAGGTCTCCTTTATGCTTATCCTCCTCTTCTGCTAATGACAAAATTTCTGCAGAAAGCTCATCGGTTGGGGAGCAAGATAATCCTCATAGCCCCATTCTGTCCTCGCCAGATCTGGTTCCCTTACCTGCGGTCTCGCAGTGTAGTTCCTCCATGGATCTTGGATCCCATTCCGGATCTGATCTCTCATCCTGCGGGATTACAGCCCCCAAACCTGGGCAACCTCAAGCTCACAGCTTGGTTGATCCAGTTCCACTAATCGCAAGGACTCCCGGTATCTCGTCTCCCGTAAAATCTATTCTGGTAGCAGCGCATAAACCTTCTACCAGAAAGATCTACAGAAGTAAATGGAAGCGTTTTTCCATCTGGGCAAAAAATAGGGATTTAGATCCTTTTACTGCTCCCATCCCAATGGTTCTTGAATTCTTGTCCCATATATTTTACCAGGGAGCTAGCGCTTCTACAGTCCAAGTCCAAATGGCAGCTATTTCCTATTTCCACATAAGGGATAACCTTGGCCCCTTAGCGTCCGCTAAGATATGCAAAACTTTTTTGAAGGGCACCTTTCTGTTGAAACCTCCGGTCAAGAATGCCATTCCACCCTGGGACTTAACCTTGTTTCTTCAGGCTTTGACTGGCCCACCCTTTGAACCGGCTGCTTCGGTTGAGTTGAAATTTTTATCTTGGAAAATGGCCTTCCTGATTGCAATTAGTTCAGCCAGGAGAGTTTCTGAGCTTCAAGCCCTTTGCATGAAACCCCCGTATCTGGTCTTCCATAAGGACAGAGTGTCTTTCAGGACTAACCCTTCTTTCTTGCCTAAGGTGGCCTCCGAATCCAATATCAACTAATCCATTAATTTGCCTGTGTTCTTCCCCAGCTTTCAGAACAAAGGGGAATACAGATTGCACTTATTGGATGTGCACAGACAATTGCATTTTTACTTGCACAGGATGGCTACTACTAGGAAATCAGATCAACTTTTTGTGTCCTTCGCAAAACCATCTATTGGTAAGCCTATTACGAAAGTTACTTTGGCCAGATGGATATCCCAATGCATCGTGCATGCTTATTTAGCCTCCGGCCAGCCTGAACCCTTGGGGGGGTCCATGTCCATTCTACCAGGTCTATGGCTACTTCTGCAGCATTCTGGTCGAGAGTTCCTCTAGACGACATCTGCTCAGCAGCTTCTTGGTCCTCTTCTCATACCTTCATTTCTCATTATAAGTTGGATCTGATATCCAGGAGTTAGGGCATCATTTGGCTCTGCAGTGCTCCGGAATATCCTTTCTTGAGGTCCACCCAAGGATTTAGGTAGCTGGGGACTCTGTCCCACAGGTTGCTGATCAAATGAAGTTGACTACTTCAGATAAAGAAGTTATGTACTCACCATAACGTTCCATCTGAGTAGGTAACTTCATTTGTCTGCAACCGACCCGCCCCCCTCCTTCCCCCTAACCTGTTTTATGCTTTTTTCCATGACGCAAGGTTTCACCTAGTCTTGCATTAGGTTAGTGTTCCTCTTTCGAGGGTCTTAGTCTGTTTCTTGTTTTAGGCAAACTCGAACTGAGGAGTGGAGGGAGGTGGCAAGGCATTGTGGGTAAGGGGGAGGAGCTGAGAGCTTGGAGCTTTTAGCTTGGAAAGCTGCAGGCTCGCATCCGATACCTACAGGTTGCAGACAAATGAAGTTACCTACTCAGATGGAACGTTATGGTGAGTACATAACTTCTTTTTTTCGGAGTCTAGTTTGACCCCTGACTCCTTACCCCCAGCTCCTGTTAAGCCTGACAGATATTACAGGGTTCCTGACTCGCACAAATTTCTTTTTAAAAACCCTGCTGCTGACCCAGAAACTATTTCACAGGGTCCAAATGGAGTTAAGGCCTTGACAGCAAAAAACCCAACCCCCTCTGACAGAGATTCAAGGGCACTGGATAGATGGGAAAAAAAGGTTTACACATCTGCAACTTTGGCTATAAGGGCCTTAAACTGTCAGTTTCATATGCTCAAGTATTAGCAACATGTCATGGGATTGCTTAAACAGAAAATGATTAACTCTGAATGTGCAGAAAACAAGGAAATGCAGGATTTATTGCATGCAGCTGAACAAGTTGGAAAGCATACTTTGCAATGTGGTTTTGATTCTTTGGAGGCCTCCTGCAGGGCTGCAGTTAAGGGTTCTGTAATTAGGAGGCATGCTTGGTTAAAGGAACAAAATCTGCCTGATCATGTTAAAGTTAAATTACTAGATGCACCTTTACAGCATGATACTTTGTTTGGTATTAAGGCAGAAGAGGTGTTAAAGAAAATGGAGGACAAAGCTAAATCTATGCAAACTGTCAGATTTTTTACAAGTACAGCCACCTAGGTTTAGTAGACACTGGCCTAGAAAAAATTGGTCCGTTCCTGTGTCAGACAGACCTCAAAGGGGCAGATCCCAGGTGCAAGATTCTTGTAGGTCAAAGCAATGGGGTTCTTCTACCTCCAAAGCTGGAGAAGATAAATCACAAACATACAGAAAACAGTCCCAATGACTTTCTCCTGCCTGCACCAAGCACTTATCTTCTGGCAGCACCCTTAGGGGGAAAATTACCACTTTTTGCTCTAAATTGGCACATTATAACCCAGGACAAGCGGGTTCTAAATATAGTGTCAAAAGGCTACAAATTCCATTTCCATACTCTGCCAAAGGCAAACGGCTGGCCAGATCTGCTAAAAAATCAATGGGCAGAGGCACAAAAACAAGTTTCATCCCTCATGGACATGGGGGCCATTCAGCAAGTACCACAGCAGGAGCAGGGACAAGGATTTTACTCAAGACTGTTCTTGGTACCCAGAAAGGACAAGGCCTGGAGGCCATTACTGGACCTATCTATTCTGAACACATTCCTGGATATTCCAAAATTCCAAATGTTGACTTTGCAGCAGCTTCTGCCCATACTGGACAAGAATGCTTGGCTTGTGACTTTAGACCTAAAAGAGGCATAGCTGCATGTTCCAATCAGACAATCGTGCAGAAGATACCTCAGAATCAAGGCTGGTTCAATGCACTACCAATTCTCTGCACTGCCCTTTGGCTTATCTACTGCGCCCAGGGTCTTTACAAAGTGCCTGGCACCAGTAATTGCATTCTGCAGACAAAGAGGAATACGAATATATCATTACTTGGAGAACAAGGACATTCTTCTTCAACATCTGGTGTTTGTGAAAAGACTTCTAACATGCCTAGGGTACACAGTCAACAAAAAAGAAATCAAAACTAGTACCCTCTCAAGAGATAATATCCTGGGTGCAAGCTTGAATACAACTGCCCAGATGGCTTATCTCACGCCAGACAAACAAAGGCAACTGACTACCTATTTCAAAATGTTGGCAACAAAGGCCCAGTTATCTGCAAGAAAAATTCTTCAGGCTTTTGGCTTCATGGCATCCTGCATCCTACTAATTCCATGTGCAAGACTGAATATGAGGAAACTTCAGTGGTACCTAAAAAGTGTTATGACTCCGCATTGCCACAGCCTGGAAACAATGATTACTCTCATTCCCTGCCTGCAACAGGAGTTTCGATGGTGGGCAAAGGCTCATCACCGCAACAAGGGACAGCCATTCACATTTCCCCTGCCAGGCAGACACTAACAACGGATGCATCAGATTATGCCTGGGGGGCCCACATGGTCCTCAAACCAAATGCATCTACATATCAATCAAAAAGAGATGCTAGCAGAGGGGCCAAAAACTTAAGACAACCCAGGAGAGCCCCAACTCCAGTCTGGGACCTTAATTTTGTATTGGAAAAAAACTCACTCTTCCTTCTTTTGAGCCAGCTGCAACTGCAGAGTTAAAATTCCTTTCTTGGAAAACAGTTTTCATTTTAGAAATCACTTCAGCAAGAAGGGAATCTGAATTACAGCCCCTTATGGCAATGAAGCCTTTCATCATCTTTCATGCGGGCAGGGTGTCCCTCAGGACCAAACCCTCTTTCATGCCCAAGGTGCTATCCAGTGTGGCTCTTAATCAGTCCATTCATTTGCCAACCTTCTTTTCTAATCCACAGAACAAAGGAGAATGGATACTGCACTCTTTAGATTTGCACAGACAACTTAAATTTTACTTGGACAGGACTAAACCTCAAAGGAAATGCCGGTGGCATTTGCTGCAGGGGCAGAGGGGAAGGCTATTTCAAGGCAAACCACTTCTAAATGGATAGGCCATTGCATTAATTTCTGCTATAAGCACCATGGAAAACCTAGTCCACAGGGGATTAGACCCCATTCAACCAGAGCTGCATCTACCTCTACAGCCTTTCTCAGAGGTGTCCCTACCAGAGACATCCTAGAAGTTGCTACTTGGAGTTCTGTAGATTACCAAGCATTACCATTTGCCAATTTTCTCTAAAGCCAGAGCTGGATTTGCCACTGCAGTCTTGCAGGGCCTTATAGCTGGTCCTAAAGCTATCTAAATTCCTCCTCCCATTCTTAGCTTTGGGAATCTACCCAAATGTGATGACTGCAACAGTGAAACACGAAGTACATAATACAGTTGTGTACACTTACCATAAATGTAGATGTTAGAGTGTGTTCACTGTTGCAGTCCTGGTTACTCTCGTCCAGCCCTCTGACTTCTTTTGGCGCTACCTCTATTCTCCTCTACTATACTTAAAAGCTTTTTGGTGTATTTTGCTGTGGGTTTTACCTACCACCGTTTTTGTCAATTTTTGTTTTTGGTGTATTTGCTTTTTTGTTGGAGTTATAACCTTGTATATATATATATATATATATATATATAGATATATATATATATAGATATATATAGATATATATATAGATATATATATATGTATATATATATATATATATATATATGTATAGATATATATAGATGTAGATGTAGATATATATAGATATAGATATATATATATAGATATAGATATAGATATATATATATATATATATATATATATATATATATATATATATATGTATATGTATATATTTAATTGCTTCTCATTAAGGGGGGGCACCTGACGTTTGGGGCAAGAAAAACTGATGTAATGGCGTCAGCTGCATGCTTTATACCCCTGACTACCTGACCTGACAGCACGGAAGATGAGACAGCAACCGACGCAGGACCCAAGACTTTGATAATCAGGCCGACTGAGGGCTACTGTTATCAGATAACTTAAATGTGATGACTGCAACAGTGAATACACTCGAACATCTACATTTATTGTAAGTGTGCACAACTGTACTTTCCTTAGTGATGAAAGGGAAGTTAAAAGATTCTGGGATTTGTGGACTATGAATGGTTTTCTCAGAGGTGAAGTTAGCACTAAATTTGTTGCCAAGTACATTAGTGGTGCTAACTGGGTCTGAATGACAGATATCACCTTGAACAAGTTCAGAGCAATGTAGGGTAGTGTTCCTTCATTTCCTAGCATAGCTAGTTCATTGTTAGCTTTAGTAGATGTAATGGTGATTTTCAAAATATTTGTAGTGTTTTTAATGCTCTCTTTGAAGTGAGAGGTTTTAAATCTGCTATATTATTTAAGGAGTTTTTCTTTTTTTGTAAAGCTAATTAGTGGTGATTGACCACCAGGGTGGCTCATCTTTGAACTTGCTTCTCATGATATTTGGTCCTAGTAGGAACTGCAATTTCTATGCATTTATCAAAATGGGTGTAGAATTCCTTGGTGTAGCTAGCCTGTATGTCTGATTGGGGGTTGATCCAGTCATAAGAAAATTTTGGTATCTCATTGTAGAGTAGGATGTAGTTTGCATGTTTGAAATTCTTAAATTTAGAGGCATTTCCTTTGGGGGCTTTTGAAATTTTAGAGGTTAATATTACAAGCTTGTCATCAAATTTCACTTAGGAAAGCAATAACAGAGGATTAGTGTATGAGGCAGCTATATTCATGAGATCAAGGACAATAATATTTTGTCCTCTGATGGGTTTACTTACACTCTGCTCCAGAGAGTTTTTGTTTTCCAAGTTTAAGACCTTCTGGGCGTATTCTGCATCGGAGGTATAGATGCTCCAGTTTGTTGATGGCCAAGTTGCACAGTGTAATGGAATTTTTGATGATAGGGAGATATCAAGTATATTGAGGAATCTTAGGTGGTCATTAGGGGACATGGAGGAGGATCCGTAATAGGCAGTATTATTATTATTATTACAACATAAGTAAATACATTCAAAATATTATAAAAAAGATTAGTTTTACATTACAAAATAAGACATGAAAAAAATAAATTGTGAATAAAGTAACGTTTCATTAGAGTAGAAGTAAAAAAATTAAACAAGTCTTAATGCTTTAGTAGGGTTCATGTGAAGTCAATCAAAAACTAAAACAATTTAACATTAGGAAACATGTTATAGTGTTGTTCATAAGATATGGGAGGGTAATTGATTAAGGAAGCAGGAAAGTAAGAACCAGAAAGATGAAAAGTAGATTCAATCAGGCTTTGAGCAAGATGTTTTTTAAAGATTACAGAGGATGAGAGTGAGGTGAGTGTATTTGGAAGTTTGTTGGCTAATTTACCCTATCAAGGGTGATTTGGAGTTGCTTAGGAATCTTTCTAGACCTAATAAGGTTATCGACTAATGTAGATGCATTACCACATTTTCTGTTAGGCCTAAAGGCATGGAAAGTGCAGAAACCAGGTATGAAGGCAGTTCCTTCTTTACATTTAAATCAGCTGTTGGTCATTACATGAACATGGCTGTTTTTCAGATATAAGAGAGACTCAAGCATTTGTATTTTATTGATGAGATTTTTGGCATTAAGAATCAACACCAAAATGTGGTCTAATTTTGGATTTTGTGTGTTTGTTACATTGGGATGTCCATTGATTGGACTAACTGAAAAAAAAGCACTGTGGAGGTAACAGTAGCCATTATGCAGATGCCTTGGAACGAGAGGTGCAGGTCATCCTTAGCAAAGCAAGTTGGAATAAAGAGCATCTCGTCTGATGCCACTAACTGAATCCTCCTGGAATTATGCCAACTGTTTTACCAATTTTTGTAACCAATTATCTTTTCTTTGTACTTAGGCATCATTTTAGGTGAAGGATGGATTCCACTTAGGGCCAGTGTTTTGTCCGCATTTGTCACGTGTGTGGAAAATTCTGACATCTCTCTGCACTTCTCACAGAGAGCTGAATTATCTAACTCATATGATACGTTTTCAGAGGGACTTGATGAAAGAGTTGATAAAATCCCTCTCTGGTAACCTACCTGCGGACATGCAGAAATCCAAACTATATGAAAAGTATTAAAACCCACTCAAGCCACCATAACAGTTAAAAGTAAGACTTTTATTAAAACAAAACGGATAAGGGCTTTCGAGCTACTGCTCTTCTTCAGCTCTAAAGCACAATGCTAACAGCAACTATTTTAAAAAACTAACAACCAGTAAAAATCAGTAATGGGCTCTATGCCCCCTTAGTAACCTTAGTAACATTTTAAGGGCATACATCCATTTAAACCTGGTTTATGATCTGCTTGCAAGTCAGCAATCCATAATTCATTCTATTCTGTGGCTGTTGTGGACTTTATTTCTTGTGATTTGACATCCAGAAATCAGTGGAGTCCCAGCCGTCCACCCTTTATTCGATTTCTAGTATTTCAATGTGTGCTTTTCCACGCAGCTGATGGTACAGCTAAGGCAGCAGGCAACGGCATTGCTATTCACTGGCATGCCTAGATGTGCCCATGCAAATTCATAGAAGGCTTCATCGATGCTCCCTATGATGCTTTCGACTGTTTGTACTTAAAAGTGAAAGCAACATTTAAAGGAGTGAACAAGAGGGCAAGACTCTGTCTGTTGTTGGAATTCATTTTTCTACTCCACAGATGATCTTCTCCCGGAACCAGAAAGGGGGAAAAGACTGTGGTTTTGAAAATCCAGGGATTTGGCCATAAAGCTCTAGTGGACAGACTATGTTCGAGGTGGGGGTTAGTAATTATAATGGACATCACCCAAGAGGCATAGGCAGACTGCAGAATGAAATGTTTCACAGTCTTTTCATAGAAAAACCCTACCAGTGCTTTTGAATTGTTGCCCAACTGCTGGACTCTGGAGGTGATTGGAGGGTAGTGGACAATCCTTGTACCTTCAAGCTTGGCAAGCCTTTGTTCAATATTCATGGGTGCAGGTGATAATCACAAGAGGCTACATTAATTTTCTTATCCCTCCTCAGAAAAGAAAAAAAATTCCCAACGTTTCACCCATCAAGAAAGATGCTGAAAATAGACACCCAAGCAGGTCCCTCTAGAAACGTCAGTAACTTAAGTCTATTTAAGGATGTCTTGACTGAAATCACTGTTGCAGTATTCCTGGTAAATGGGTTATCACTGCTGACATCTGGCCATGGTACCAAAGGTTGCCCTTCCCTAGGTTGTATATCCGAAGCATGATCTCACCTCGTATGCATTGGCGTATAAAGTTGGATGGATGAGGGTGTATCCTCAGACAGTCTCACTGCCAGCTTGAATGCAGATCATGCATCCATCAGACTGCTCACTGTTTGATCAGTGGTGCCTTTGCTTCATGCATTTTTCCAGATGAGTGCCCCGTTAGAGAACCTTCCTTTTTACCTTATGATTTTTTGGTTGAAAGTTGTTGATGTCTGCTAGGAGGGGTAAGTGTGAGTACAGTAGCCAGATTCCCATATAAGGACTTGCGTACCAAGTGTCTTTTGCCAAGACCTTGAACATGAGCACAAATCGTGATGTTCATCGTGTTACACTGCTGCAGTCATTACACTTGGGTTATCCTGTCGTCAGGCAGTCCCGCAGTTGGCCAGAGTTCCAAAGTCTTGGTCCGGCGTCGGTCGCTGTCACTTCTTCCCTGATGTCAGTGCGCCAGGGGTATATAAGATGCATCTGACGCCATTTTCTTCAGTCTTTCTTGCCGTGCGGTGCCCGAAGCAAAAGCAGTTCGCAAGTGCCGGTCGGCCGACTCCTGAGATTTTCAAAGTCGAATTTCAGATCCGAAGTCTTCAATAAAGCTAAGTACCCCATTGGGGAAACTTTTTTCTTGCCTCAGACCAATGTCAGAAAAAGTTAATAATTGTATTTCTTGTGGGAAGCAAATACCTCATAAGGACTTCCACTCTTACTGTATTCAGTGCCTAGGCTCTGATCACGACGTCACTAGTTGTCGGTTTTGTGCTAAGATGATTCTCAGAGCATCTTCTGTGTAGCAACATGCGTGAATGGGCGTTTCTTCATTGAAGGTTGTGTGTTAGGCCCGGCAAGCCAGCACATAAAAATCTACTGCCAGTCATTAGCGGACCAGAGTTCCGCTGTGGCGACCCCTAACCGGGAAAAGCTGGAAGACACAAACAAACAGTAAAACGACGTTTTGATTTTGCTTTGCACTACTTTGGCTGAAGGTTCAATTATACAATGCCGTCGGAACAACCAATGACTGCAATTCATACAAAACGCAAAGACAAGGATAAAGACAGGCATCCGAGGTCCAAAACCAACGACGAAGCCTCTTCTAGGCCAGTCGCCGGTTCTCAGTGAGGCGCTTTCACAGCCCCTGACACCCGCTACCTCAGAGCCACAGGCCACCTCTGACTCCCACGTGGAGACAACTAGGCCTCTGGAAACTCAAGGCATTGGGTTACAGAAATGAATCCCTCAGATGGGTCCGGTGCCGCTGAGCAGGTATTGGCTTCTGAGGGTGTTTTCAGACCTTCACAACTTACCATTAAAGCAACAGCCAAGACAACACCATTAAAGACAAAGAAGCAAGTACAGCATTCTCCTGGACAACAGTCCTCCATGCCCAAGAAACAGATGCTCAAAATGGCTGAAGACCTCATTACTCTAATCAGGGGTTCCCATCCCCCTCCTGAGAAAAGGCCTAGGTAGGATACAGACTATGATTCCTCTGATCAGGTTTCCATTTTCTCTGATTCCTTTTCAGACCAGGGATACTCTCTACCCCCTATGAGGACTCTGATGCTGAAGAATCTATCCCTTCAGCCTCTCCTCCTGTGGATTACTCTTTTGGGGAAACTTTACATACCATGAGGGAGCATTTCCATTGGGAAAGTCAGGATTATTCAGAATCCAAGAAAAGGCTCAGGAACTTCCTTTTATTGCCTCAACACAGGCCCCTTGCTATTCCGCCTGTGTTAGATATTGTGGATGATGTGTTCTCTGAATCCAGCGTATCTCCTGATTCTTTGCCCCCTGCACCAGCCAAGCCAGATAGGTATTAGAGTCCCTGACTCTCACAAGTTTCTTTATAAAAACCCTTCTGACCCAGAAACCATTTCCCAGGGTCCCAATGGGGTAAAGGCTTCCATTGCAAAAAATCCAGTCCCCTCTGACAGAGATTCTAGAGCATTGGATACATGGGCGAAGAAAGTTTACACTTCTGCAACTTTAGCAGTAAGGGCTTTAAATTGCCAGTTTCACATGCTTAAGTACCAACAATATTTAATGGCTCAGTTAATACAGAAAATGCTTACAAGCTCAGAAGCTCCTGACTATAAAGAAATGCAGGATTTTTTGCATGCAGTTGAACAGGTGGGAAAACATACTCTGCAATGTGGTTTTGATTCTTTAGAGGCCTCTTGTAGACCTGCAGTTACAGGTTCTGTGATTCAAAGACATGCTTGGTTAAAAGAACAGAGTTTACCTGATCATGTTAAGGCAAAATTATTGGATGCTTCTTTACAGCATGATACCTTGTTTGGTGTTAAGGCAGAAGAGGTGTTAAAGAAAATGGAGGATAAAGCTAAATCTATGCAAACAGTCAGATTTCTTACAGGTACAGCCACCTTGATTTAGCAGAAATGGGCCTACAAAGAATTGGTCCTTTCCAGTGTCAGACAGGCCACAGAGAGGCAGATACAGATGCCCAAGAGGTAGATCTCAACCCCAAGGCTCTAACAGACAATGACAGTGGGGTACCTCAACCCCAAAAGGAGGTGAGGACAAGTCTCAACCTTACAGGAAACAGTCCCAATGACTTCCCCCTTTGCATGCCAAGCACTTCCCTTTTGCCAGCCCCCTTAGGGGGAAAACTAGCACTTTTTTCTCAAAATTGGCAAACAATCACCCAAGACAAATGGGTTCTGAATATTGTGTCTCAAGGTTACAAGTTCCACTTTCACACTTTACCAAGGCTAAAAAGAATGCCAAACCTGCCACAAAATCAATGGGCAGAGGCTCAAAAACAAATTTCAGCCCTCATGGACATGAGAGCTATTCAAAAAGTACCACAGCAGGAACAAGGACAAGGATTTTACTCAAGACTCTTCCTGGTTCCCAGAAAGGACAAAGCCTGGAGACCCATACTAGACCTTTCAACACTAAATACTTACCTGGATGTTCCGAAATTCAAAATGTTGACACTACAGCAGCTTCTTCCCATGCTGGGCAAGAAGGCTTGGCTTGTTACTTTGGACCTCAGAGGCATACCTGCATGTTCCTATCAGACAAGATTGCCGAAGATACCTCAGATTCAAAGCTGGTACAATGCACTACCAATTCTCTGCACTGCCCTTTGGCTTATCTACTGCGCCCAGGGTCTTTACAAAGTGCCTGGCACCAGTAATTGCATTTTGCAGACAAAAAGGAATTCAAATATATCCATACCTGGATGACTGCCTCATTCAAGCAGAGAGAAAGGACATTGCTCTAAAGCATCTGGCGTAAGGTTGCTAATTTCTCTAGGGTACACAGTAAACGAAAAGAAGTCAAAACTAGTGCCTTCACAACAGATAATATTCCTGGGTGCCAGCTTAAATACAACGGCCCTGATGGCTTATCTCACGCCAGACAAACAAGGACAACTGACACAATATTTTCAATTGCTAGCAAAAAAGTCCCATCTCCCTGCAAGAAAAATTCTGCAGGCCCTGGGATTCATGGCATCCTGCATACTACTAATTCCATATGCCAGACTGCATATGAGAAAATTACAATGGTACCTAAAAAGTGTTTGGACTCAACACTATCACAGTTTAGAAGCAGTAATACCAATAATTTCCTGCCCACAGCAGGAGTTTCGATGGTGGGCACAGGCATGTCACCTCAACAAGGGTCATCCTTTCACTCTACCCACAGCCAGGCAGACTCTGACAACAGATGCTTTGGATTCCGCCTGGGGAGCACACATGACAGGACAATGTATTCAGGGCAAGTGGACCACAGACCAAATGCAACTTCACATCAATCAAAAAGAGATGTTGGCTGTTCAAAATGCCCTAACAGCTTTCAAGGACCTATTGCATCCAGGACAATTGTTTTTAAAGACAGACAACACCATAGTAATGTGGTACATAAACAAGCAAGGGGGTACTCATTCTTATCCCCTATGCAGGCAAGCCATGACCTTGTGGAACACGGCTCTAACTTATCAAGTTCATCTGCAAGCACAATTTCTGCCAGGAAAGAAAAATACTCTGGCAGACGATCTAAGCAGAAATATTGTGTACCCTCACAAATGGAAATTGAATCCACAAATCTTCAGCATGGTAATGCAAAAATGGGGATGCTCAGACATAGATCTTTTTGCCTCCCCACTGAATTGCCAACTACAAAAATTCTGCACAAGGACTTACCACACACAAGCATGGAAAGTGGATGCTCTCTCGTTCAGCTGGAAAAGCCTAAAAGTTTATGCCTTCCCACCACTGCCTCTACTTTCAAAGATACTCCTAAAAGCCAGACAAGAAAAATCACAGATGATCCTGATTGCTCCAGACTGGCCACGCCAGCACTGGTACCCAATCTTAAAGAACTTAGCTCAAGGCCCACCATGGATTTTGCCTCAAATTCCACACCTTCTGACTCAACAAAACAATCAGACCCTGCATGGTCAGCTCAAAACCCTAAACCTGGCTGCTTGGCAGATTCATTAGTCAAACAGGCAGCACCTCTCTCTAAGGCTGCTATGGATATCATTTTGGAGGCCAGGAGGCCTAGCACCAGGAAATCTTACTCAGAAAAATGGAAGAGATTCTGTGCCTGAAACTAGGCACAAAGCCTTGACCCTCTTGTCCCAAACATTCCTCAGATTTTACAATACTTAACTGAGATGCTGGACAAAGGCCTATCCTTCTTATCAATTAAGATCCATGCCTCTGCCATTTCAGCACATTACAACACGTATCCTCCTTTATTCTCTCATCCCTTGCTAAAGCAGTTCCTCAGAGGGGCTAAAAACATAAGACCGCCCCGGAGAGCACCAAAACCAACTTGGGACCTCAACTTTGTTTTGGAAAAACTGACCTTGCCACCTTTTGAGCCAACAAATACAGCCGATCTAAAATTTTTATCATGGAAAACAGCTCTGCTCCTGGCAGTAACTTCAGCACGAAGAGTCTCAGAGCTACAGGCATTAATGGCAGTGGAACCTTTTATAATATTTCATCAGGCCAGGGTTTCTTTAAGGACAAACCCTACCTTTATGCCAAAGGTGGTATCTAGTGTGGCCCTTAACCAAAACCATTCATTTGGCAACTTTTTATCCATACCCCCAGAATAAAGGGGAGAAACTTCTGCACTCTTTGGACATACACAGGCAGCTACACTTGTACTTGGACAAAACAAAATCTTTCAGGAAAACAGAGCAACTGTTTGTAGCATATGCTGCAGGATCACAGGGCAAGGCTATCTCAAAGCAGACTATTTCCAAATGGATAGGGCACTGTATTAGTTACTGCTACACACAGCATGGAAAATCAGTCCCTAATAACATTAGGCCACACTCTACCAGAGCAACAGCCACTTCAACAGCCTTTCTCAGAGGAGTACCAACCAAGGAAATTTTGGAGGCTGCAGCTTGGAGTTCAGTGCACACCTTTACCAAGCATTACCACTTGACTCTTTACTCTAAATCCAGAGCAGGATTTGCCACTGCAGTTCTGCATGGGCCTCATAGCCAATCCTAACTCTTTATAGACCAGCCACCCAACCTTATCTTTGGGATTCTACCCAAGTGTAATGACTGCAGCAGTGTAACACAATGAACATAGTACAGTTTTGTACCTACCATAAATGTAGATGTTCGAGTGTTCACACTGCTGCAGTCCAGGTTACCCTCCCTCCATCCCCTTTGACCTAACTGGACTTATCTATACCTTTCTATCCTATACAACCTTGGTAGTGTATTTGCTTGTAACTGAAGGTATTGTTTTTATTTTTATATATATGTTTTATTAGCAATATGTATTGCCTACCTACTTGGGGGCACCTGACATCTGGGGCAAGAAAAACTGAAGAAAATGGCATCGGATGCATCTTATATACCCCTGGCGCACTGACGTCAGGGAAGAAGTGACAACAACCGACGCCGGACCAAGACTTTGGAACTCTGGCTGACTGCGGGACCGCCCGATGGCAGGATAACCCAAGTGTAATGACTGCAGCAGTGTGAACACTCGAACATCTACATTTATGGTAGGTACAAAACTGTACTTTGTAAGTTGTTAATTCCAAAAACCCTTGGGTGTAGACTGTTTTCTCTCAGTGCGTTTCTCGAGACCCAAAGTTTTAAATGCTTTTCGTAGTCCTCTGCATCCTCAGACATCTCTGTTCAGCCAAAGAAAAACCAGCAGTCCAATGTTTCTGACTCGGACTTAACCACTGAAGTTACAGAACCTGTGGTATGTTGGACTGCTACTCAGATGCCCACTACTACCGAGACCCCCATTTGAGGCTGGTATGGCCTCTGAGGTCTTGCAGACTTCTGATACATCCAAGAAACTGCTTCTTATTTCAAAAAGATTGCACAGCATCCCACAAATTTTAGTTAGGAAGAGGTTCCATGCGCAATAGTAGGGGTCTGAAATGGTTCTGAACCTCCGTGTCTCATTCAAGTGGATGTCACGCCTAAAAAGAAAACACAAGACTAAGCATGTGGTCTCTCCCTTAGTAGCTAAGGAGAAAGAGTGGATAGACTTCTCACAAAGGCTGTTGAAAGAGATAGTCTTTGAAGCTCCCTCATTTGGGTCTCCCCAACCATAGGTTACTCCTTTAAACCCATCCTGGTTTCCCCCTCTTACGTTGAGCAGGACTGTGACTATGACCATTCTCTGGACTGTTCCTATCAGCTGCATTCTCCAGGCCGAATCTCTGTTGAAGATGACTCCCTCTCACCTTATTCACTCATTGAGGAAGCTTCATTTGGGGAGACTATACAGAGCATGATGAAACGCTTTGATTGGCAGTCTACTCAGATCTCTGATGTTCAGAAGAGGGTATTACTCGCTCTTGAAGAGGATTACCCCTACCCCTTCCCCAGTCCATTCTGTCCTGTTAGCTTAACAGAACATTTTTTAGTCCACCTCTTCTGTACCTGACTTTCAACCTCCAGCTCCCAAGAGTCGAGGCAGGTTTTGCAAGTTCCCTGTTGGCCTAAAATATCTATATAAGAACTCAGTGTCAGACCCTTTGGCAGTTTCTCTCTCTTCTGATAAGCCCTTTTAAGCTTCTGCCCATTACTAATACTCTACCTACTGACAAAGATGGTAGGACTTATGGCTAGATGGTAAAAGAAGATTTACATCTCTGCTACTCAGGCTTTTAGGGAAATTAATTACCAGACTCAAATGACAAAGTATTTGATGTCTCATTTTACCTCCTTGAACAAAGTTACTTTGGATCTTCCTTCAGCGAACTATAAGGAGCAAATGCAGAACTTAATTTTGCAGGCTACTCAGACTGCCAGACAGCATTAAGTGCAGTTAATTGTGCTTTGGATGCTTCTTATAGGGCAGCTGCCACTGGCGATGTTATCTGCAGGTATGCATGGCTTCACAATCAACTTATGCCTGTGGATTTCAAATCTAAAATGTTATATTCACCTTTGGACAAAGACTTGGTTTGACTACAGCCAGTCTGTTCAAAACTCTTAAGACTAAGGTAAAACCATGAAAGACTGCAGGCAGATTCTACTATAATACGTTCCTAGATACCATAGGAACTACCCAGCCAAGTCAACATCCTTCATTAGAAGGGACCCAAGGGCAGCTCAAAACAAAGGAAAGCCTCTAGGAAAAGATACTGTGAAAAAACACAAAGGGAACCTCCAGCTGGGAGGCTGCCCTTAGGAGGCAAAAATCTGTTACTACCTCTGCAGCACCCCCCTCCTGGTCTCTCACTACCCCTCTTTATCAAAGACTGTCACTCTCCCTGGCCTAGTGGGAAGATATCACTGACTACAGACATGTGGGTCCTGTCCAGCATCGGGGCAGCTATGCCATACCTTAGGAAATCATTCCCACTCTGCGAGGCATACCTCCACCTCCTCAAAACTAAATTTCCCTTCTGACCCACATTATTGAATATCTTTTTAATCATCACCATTGAACAAGTCCCAAAAGATTTCATAGGGGACGGATTTTGTTCCAGGATTTTTCCAGTCCCAAGAAAAAAAGGCAGTGGAGGTCCATCCTAGACCTTTCTACCCTGAACACTTACTTGAAGGTACACACTTTCAAAATGCTCTGTTTTCAGATTCTTCTCCCCTCCATCCTATCATGGGCTTTCTTAGTGTCTTTAGTTCTGAAGGTTGCTTACCTGCACATTCCTATTCATCCTTCTTGCAGGATATTCCTCAGGTTTTTTTCCCTCTGGCTTCTCACATTCTCAGTTTACTGCTCTGCCCTTTTGGTCTTTCTATAGTCCCAACAAAGTTATCAAAGTGCCTAGAACTGTAGTAGCTTTCTATTGCATTCAAGGAGTTCAGATTTTCCCCTATTTGGACGACATTCTGATCCAGCCTCTTTTGCCAGACATTCTACTTCATCATCTTCAATTTACCATTCATTTTCTGACAGGTCTGGGTTTCAGAATAAACTACAGAAAAATCCACACATGGCCCCTACACAGGACCTGGTGTTTCTGAGATGCAGATTGGAGGTGCACAGAAAATGTATGCCTTTCTTCCCCAGGAGAAGGTTCTCGGTCTGTCCATCTACTTCCAAGACCTCTCTTCTGCATCGCATATATAAGGCAGATTATAAGGACCTTGAGATTTATGGCAGCCACCATTCTTGTGCTCCTGCTATCCAGACTTCACATGAGGAAAATCCAGTGCTATCTGAAATCTTTGTGGTCCCAGAATAGCCATCTCTTCGATACTCTGATCCCCTCTTCCCTTGTCTCAAAGAGCTAACCTGGTAGAATGGACAGGTCATCCTCAACCCAAGATTACCTTTCTCACTTCAACAGCTTCAAGCAGATGCCATGGACGTGCATGGACAGGATCACACAGAGTGCAGGGTAAATGGCAAACCCACTTCCTAAATGAACACAGCAACCTAAAAGAAATGAGAGCTCTTTTGCAAGCTCTTTATATTTTTGGCCACCTTTGGAAACCACAGTCATGTGGTCCATAAGCAGAGAGGCACCAGGTCTTACCTGCTGTGCAGGTTGGCACAGGAGGCATGAACTTTGGCAACATAAATGAACATCATGCTCACAGCCACAGGTATCCTTTCTCAGGGCAGTGTGCTATCAGACTGCTTAAGTTGCTCCTTGGAGCATCCCTATGAGTGGACTCTGAACAGGGAGGTCTTCCACAACATCACACTTACGTGTGGCACCCACAGATGGACCACTTTACTTGGTCAAGCAGCCTTCAGCACCATCTGTTCTGCATCAGGAACCCTTGCCCCAGAGCCTGAAGGACAGATGCTTTCTTTTTCTAGTGGGCAGGGAAGTTTTATCTATGCCATTTCTCCTCTCACTCTTCCAAAATTCCTACTTAAGCCACAAAGGAAAACTTCCAAACTTCTCTTACTGACTCCATTTTGGTCAAGGCAGCATAGTTTCCCCCCACTGTTTCACCTGGCAAAGGGAAATTACAGGAGAATGCCTCTACAGCTGGACCTTATAACTTGGTAAAAAAGGATTGCTACTCCACCCAAATCTTCCGTCTCTCACCCTGACCCAGTGAATGATAGGATTTTAATACCTCAAAGGCATCTGTTCTCTGAAGAAGTTGTAAAAGTTTTACAAGAGACTTGGGAAACCCACTGCTAGGAAATGTTGCACTGTAGAGTGAAAACTTCTCTTTCTGTTGCTGTAAGTAGAGTCAACATCCGCTCTTAGCACAGGTCCCTACTGACCTGTAATATCTCTGCAAACATTTTTGATAAGGCTTGGCCTACTTTTCCATAAAAGCTAATTTGTTTGCTCTCAATAGTTGCCTCCCTCTTAGTCCTGTACTTAATGGTTAGGCTGGAGGTGAAGCTTTTCCTCAGTTCTGTATCTTAATTGCCCAAGGAAACCCATCTCTCCCCTTAGGATTTTCTTTTTATGTTCAAAAAGCTTACACTGTCTTCCCTTGAACCAGCTTCTTTAAAATTCTGTAGTTGGAATATACTCCCCTTGGCCCTCACCTCTGCCAGGAGCATTTTTGCGCTACAGGCTCTCGTGGCCACTCCCTCCTTCCTTATTTTTCACAAAGACAAGCTGACTGTCGGGGCTTAACCTAGCCTTCTTGCCTAAGGTAATCAATGAGCTGCATCTTAGTTGTGCTATTCATCTGTCCATGTTCTTCCCCAATCCCCAGAACAGTGGGTAAAAGATCTTGCATTCCCCAGATGTTCACAGGCAGTTCAGATAGTCCTGGACTAAACTAAATCCTTTAGGAAGACTGACCAACATTTTGTATCATTCGTGTCCTCTAAGATGTGCCAACCAATCTCCAAGCAAAGTATTGCAGCCTGGATTTCAAAGGCTTTCTCGTTTTGCTACTTCTACTATGGTAAGACTCTGCCTTCTTGCCCTAAAGCACATTCCACTAGGGCAGTTGCTTCCTCAGGGGCTTTCTACAAAGGAATAGATTCCAAGTTTATTTTGGAGGCAGCTACTTGGTCCTCTGTATACACCTTTACCAACCACTACAAAATTGATGCCTTCAAGGTCCAGCTTTTGCTAGGTCAATGTCCAGACTGCTGGACAACTTGTCTACTCAGTAGCTAACCACCCTCCCTTCCTCCTCCAGCTTTAGGAACCACCCATTTGTCAGGAGAACTAAAACAGTGATTTTACAGAACATAGTACAGTTGTGCAAGAACTTACCAAAACAGTAGATGTCCTATCAATTACTGTTGCAGTATTCCATCCAATCCTACGTCGCCTCTTTTCTCTCCCATCTTGAGGTGTTACTCCCCCTTTGCTCTGTCCTTAGGTGTCTTACTTTGGTACGGGGCAATTTTCTTATCAATTCGAGCTACACACTTCTTAACTGGACCAGTCTCATCTCTCGGTAGTCTTTAGGCTGCTGGCTTGGAGATAGTCGGAGGATCCATGCTTGTGCATCTGTCTTTGTACCCTAGTGCGTATGAGCTGAGGTCATGCATCAGACTTACAACCTAGGGATTGTAAAACCTTGGTACCCTGGCCAGATGTTGGTGGTGATAACCCATTTGTCAGGAATACAGCAACAATGATCAGTAGGATGTCTACTTTTATGGTAAGTTCTTACACAACTATACTATATTTTTAGTTCCGAAGAAAACAGGGGACCTGAAACCCATCTTGGACCTAAGCCATCTCAATCAGTTTGTAGATGTCTTCATGGAATCCAGTCTTACTCCAGACACTTTACCCCCGGTCCCTAGAAAACCTGACAGGTACTACAGAGTACCTGATTCTCACAAATTTCTCTTTAGGAATCCTACTGCGGATCCAGAGACCATTTCCCAGGGACCTGAATGGATTAAGGCTACTACAGCCAAAAACTCTACCCCTTCAGACAGGGATTCCAGAGCTTTAGACAGATGGGGTAAGAAGGTATATACCTCTGCAACTGTTGCCATCAGGGCATTGAATTGCCAGTTTCACATGTTGAAGTACCAGCAACACATTATGGAACTAATTAAACAAAAAATTGTGTTACTCCCAGATTGTGCAGAAAATAAAGGTTTACAAGAGTTAATGCATTCTGCAAACCAAGTTAGTAAGCATACTTTGCAGTGTGGCTTTGATGCCCTAGAAGCATCTTGCAGGGCTGCAGTCACTGTGTCTGTACTGAGAAGGCATGCTTGGCTGAAGGAACAAACATTGCCAGATCATGTCAAATCAAAATTACTAGATGCTCTTTTAAATAAGGACTGTTTGTTTGGCACCAAAGCAGAAGAGGTTCTTAAAAAGATTTAAGAAAAAGCTAAATTTATTCAAACTGTTAAAGAATTCTTACAAGTGCAGCCACCTGGATTCAGTAGTCATTGGCCTTCTAAAAATTGTTCCTTTCCAGCCCCTTCCAGGCCATCTCAGTCCAAACCCCAGGGAAAGAGGCCACCCAGACTACAGTCTCAGTGTATGCAGAGATCTAAACAATGGAGTACTCCCACCTCAAAAACTGGGAGTGGTAAGCCGCCCCCTTATGGAAAGATTTCACAATGACTTTTCAATTATCCTTCCAAGCCATGCCCAATTACTTGTGCCCCTAGGAGGGAAACTTGCCCTTCATGCAAAAAAAATGGATGTCTTTTACTCAGGACTGATGGGTTCTAAGCATTCTATCCCAGGGGTACAGATTTTACTTCCGTTCACTGCCAACTCCAAGCGGGTTTCCAGACCTTCCTCCAAACCAGTGGGCAGAGGCTCAAAAGCAAGTACTTTTCCTGGTCAGTATCAAAGCTATTCAGTCTCTTCCAGTAGAACAAAGGGGTAGGGTTTCTACTCCAGACTTTTCCTGGTGCCCAGAAAAGAGGGCTCTTGGCGCCCAATCCTGGATCTATCAATTCTCAACACCTTTCTGGTGGTCCCAAAATTCAAAATGCTTACCCTGCAACAGCTTCCTCCTATGCTAGCTAAGTATGGCTGGATAGTCACCCTAGACTTAAAAGAAGCTTATCTGCACATCACCATAAGGGAGACTTGCAGGAAATATCTACTCTTCAGGGCAGGCTCTATGCACTATCAGTTCTCTGCACTTCCCTTTGGCTTATTTCTGTGCCCAGGGTATTCACAAAGTGCCTGGCTCCAGCCATTGCATACTGCAGGCAGAGAAATATCCAAATTTTCCTATACTTGGATGATTGCCTGATTCAGGCGGACAGTCAAGAATTGCTACTTCAGCATCTGGCATTTGTAAAAAGCCTCATCGCTTCACTGGGGTACAGCATCAATGAAAAGAAATCACAACTGGCGCCCAGACAAAAAATTGTATTTCTGGAAGCAAGCTTGAACATAACTTCACAGATGGCATTTCTCACTCCAGAAAAACAGGTCTATTTGACCGACTACTTCAAACAAATGGCCACCAAAACCCAGCTATCTGCAAGGAAAATACTGCAAGCCCTAGGGTTCATGGCCACATGTATTCTGCTAATTCCATTTCCAAGACTGCATATGAGGAAACTTCAGTGGTACTTAAAAAGTCTTTGGTGCGAACATACTCAGGACCTGGAAACAGTCATTCCAATCATACCTTGTCTAAGGGCAGAGTTCCTTTGGTGGGCAGAAGCATGCAACCACAACAGGGGACTGCCTTTCACACAACCCCTTGCCACCCAAACCCTGACAGCAGAAGCATCAGACTATGCATGGGGGGCTCTCATGGCAGGCAAATGCATTCAGGGCAAGTGGAGCCCAGGCCAAATTCTCCTGCACATCAATCAAAAAGAGATGCTAGGTATACAGAATGCTCTGACAGTCTTCAAATACCTAATCCTTCCAGGACAGCTACTGATAAAAACAGACAACACCACAGTTGTGTGGTACATAAACAAGCGGGGGGGGGACCCCATTCTTACCCACTCTGCAGGTTAGCCATGGCCCTGTGGAACACAGCCTTGAGCAACTAAGTGCATCTACAAGCTCAATTCCTGCCAGGCAAACAAAATTCATTGGCAGATGACTTGAGCAGAAATTTCCTAGACCCACACGAGTGGAAATTGGAGCCCAACACCTTCAGCCTTTTAATCCAGAGGTGGGAGAGACCAGAGGTGGACCTCTTTGCCTCCCCCAAAAACCACCAGTTGAGCAAATTATGCACCAGGAACCCTCACAGCAGGGCCTGGAAGGTGGATGCCCTATCCTTCCAATGGGAAACCTCTCAATTTATCTTTCCCCCTCTGCCCCTCCTCTCAAAAGTACTACTCAAGGTCGAACAGGGCAGGCCAAGGGCAATTCTTATTGCCCCAGACTGACAACGCCAGCACTGGTATGGTACCCACTTACACAGTCTGACAACAGTGCCACCCTGGCACCTTAATCAGACCCTTACCCTGCTGTCTCAGCAGGAGGGACAAATTTTGCATCCACAGTTGCAAACCCTAAACCTTGCAGCCTGGCTTATCCCCTGAATGCACCACCAGCAACCTTCAGCAAACAGCTGCTGGACGTCTTTCTTGAAACCAGAAGGCCTAGTACTAGGAAATCCTATGCTGAAAAGTGGAAAAGATATTGTTCTTGGAATCGGTCTTGAGGAAAGGACACAGCAGTGTCCTCCTTACCTCAGGTCCTGGATTACCTAGCAGAGCTACTCCACAGAGGCCTATCCGTCTCCTCCATTAAGATTCATGCCTCTGCCATCTAGGTTCGTTATAATACTGAACCACCTCTATTTTCTTACCCTCTCATCAAACAGTTCCTGAGAGGGGCTAACAACTTAAGACCCCCTAGGAGAGCACCCATCCCTCCCTGTGACCTTAACTGTGTACTGGAAAAGCTCACGCTTCCCCCTTTTGAACCTGCTGCTTCAGCAGAGTTAAAATTCCTCTCTTGGAAAACAACCTTGGTTTTAGCCATAACTTCAATAAGAAGAGTGACTGAGTCACAGACACTAATGGCTGTGGAACGCTTCATTATTTTCCATGCTGACAGGGTTTCCCTGAGGATTAACCTGTCCTTTATGCCTAAGGTGGTGTCCAGTGTGGCTCTAAAACAATCCATCCATTTGCCAACCTTCTTCCCTCATCCTCAGAATAAAGGGGAAAGGATCCTGCACTCCTTGGACATGCACAGACAGCTCAGATTCTACCTTGACAGGACTAAACCTTTCAGAAAATCTGACCAGCTGCTAGTCAGCTTTAGGTTCATAGGTTCATACTAGGCTATCTGCCCAAGGGCATTTATAAGCCTAGCCCAGAGTTTTTGTGGCTTTCGCCACCCCTTTAGTTTGAAGAAAACTATGCCCATTGTTTTGCTGTGCCTCTGTCAAGCAGAGACACTGAGGTAATCCCTGGGGTATATCTGCGATCTCCCATCCATTGGTCAAGATTTCTCTTGAACATGGCCAGCGAGGTGCTCTGCCTCACATGTACCGGGATTTTGCTCCACAGCATAGGGAGTCTTTGGGTGATGAATCTGTCCCTCCAGCACGTCCTATTAATAACCATGTCAAGGTTTAAGTCTCCCGCCCTTGTAGTTCTGAGGGATCTAGATTTTTTGAGGTGAAGCATGTTCATCAAATCTGGGTTTGACATGGCCTAGTATGTCAGGCACAGGTCACCTCTGAGCAAGCGGTAAGCGACTGAATAGAGCTGAAGTTCTTTCAGTCGGGCAGCATAAGACATATTTTTGAGACCCTTTATCCTTTTGGTGAGGAACTTTTGGGGCCTTTCCAGCTGCTGCAGGTGTCGGGTCAGATACATTCCGAATGGAGCATTGTACTCAATCATTGGTCTGATGAGTGATGAGTACAGGGGGACGATGACCTCCCTTGATCTAGATGTGAATCCCTTCATGATCAGGTGTGCAGTGTAGAAGGTCTTCCTAACTACTTTAGCAACGTGAGTGTCAAACAAAAGGTTACTGTCATCCTGAGTCCCCAGATCCCTGATAACTTCTGTGCTCAGTGGATTGCCACCTATATGGTAGCTAGGGGTAACCTTGTTTTTCCCGAAGGGTATGATTATGCATTTCTTGGCGTTTAACTTTAGGCCATGGCTCTGGCACCAGTTATCCGTTTCTGAGAGACCCTTCTGAAGGATATCTGTGTCAGATGTGATGTTATGTGATCCTATCTCACCTACATTCTGTACTGATGGGCTCGGAGCCGATCCCTCGGCTCCGACTCGGCACGCTATGCTATAGAGCGAGGCCTCTTATTGGCTGAGCTATTTCTTATCCCAGGATGCACCACCACTAATCCCCCAGATCTCGTTTGCCGCTTACAAGCTAAGACGTGGTCTCAACTTGGCTGGGCTAAGTACTAATTTATTTAGGCTTTTCCTGTCAGGAATTTGCTTGTTTTGAACCCAAAAGCTGTTTTAACAGCTATTGTTGTGATACGTGTGTGAATTTGTTGAATTTGTTGAGATATTTGTCTTTTTCGTTAAGGGAAGGTTTCCCGTTTTTAGTTAGAGGGGCCTTCCACTTTGCTATTTGCTTTTTGCTATTCTAGCGTTTATTTGTGGGTCAACTACCCATTTAAGTTAGAGGGTCTTGACTCTCTCTTTCTGTGTCTTTTTTGTGCAACTGTTTTGCTGTGTCATAAAAAAAAAAAAAAAAAAACAAAATTTATATTTTTGAACTTAAACTGCTAGTTTTTGGTGTTATCTTAGATAGGTGTGTTATATCTCTTTAGACATGTCCAAAGAGCATAGACCCTCCGGGTTTAAAAAATGCACGAGGTGTGGTTATAAGATGTCCATAACGGACGACCACTCCTCGTGCGTTTATTGTTTAGGCGCCAAGCACCTACAAGAATCATGTAGCGTGTGTCACGCCTTCTCATCAAGGGTCCTCCAGGAGAGGAAAAACAAATTAATCCTTAAGGGGTTAATTAAGCCATCCTTCGAGGAGGCTTTATCTTCTTCTCCCTCTCCTTCAAAAAAGAAGAAAGCGTCTGCTCCGACCAGTCAGTCGGAACCGACTGCCAAAAAACCTAGGCAGACTTCTCCATCGGCTCCACGGACTTGCCGAGGGCGGAACGGTCTGCCTCGATGCCTCCAGTCTCGACCCCTCTGGTTTCGGAGCCGAGGACTGGGGCATCGAGAGGCGGGTCACCTTCATCGGCTCCACTGATATTGGAGCCGATGAGGGTTGCCGGCTCAGACTCTTCCCCTTCAGAGCCGAAGTCCTCATCGGCACCGAGGGAAATTGCCTTGAGATCTCCCTCTGATCCGATAATTATAGAATCCACTCGGAGCCGGTCCCCTAGTCCTTTGGAGCCGATGGAGAAATCGGTTCGGACCCGATCGGTATCGTCCAGATCATCCAAGATGTCTGATTCGGACATCGACAGGGTGCTCCTAAGACTCTTCCAGTCTCCGGTGTTCCAAAAGTTAGTTTCGGCTCCAGCCCATTCGGCTTCGGAGCCGATGGTCCACCTTGCTACTATGGTTCCTCCTCCAACAGCCTCGGCACCGTTGGAGCCGGTGCTGGTGGAACCGGTGGAGGTTTTAGGGTCTGGCCCGACCCTTACTCCAACTCCGGCTCTTGGGTCGGAGTTCGGTACGCGGACTTCTTCCGTCAGCCCCGGGGGGGATGCTTCGGGATTGATGTTTTCAGTCCCAAGTCTCCCTCTCAAAGGCTCGCTGGGAGTGCCGTCTACCGTCGTGGCTACGGAGGTGGGACCTTCCCAGGATTCTGGTGGTCCCGCCTTCAGGGCTATGAGGAGTGCGTTAGCCAAATAATTTTTGGCTACCTCCACGGTCTCCCCAGCTCCTTCCCTGCATACCGAGACTGGGTCTTTGGCAGTCCCCTGTCCTTAGACAGCGGAGCCCCGGGGCCTGAGGTTAGCCCACTGGGGTTTCCCCTCCTGGAGGTCCTTCTGAAGCTTCTTCGAAGAACCCCCAGGAAAAGGTCGTGCAAGAGGTAGCACGTTGACTCCCTCATGAGTCTCTTACATCAGACACTGATCTCGATGATGCAGAGGGGTCCCCTAAGTCGTCCTCGGATGATGTCTCCTTTGCAGACATCCTGGAAGCCCTTAAACAACGAGGCGGCTGGCAGTCCAAACCCCTTTCTGCTGATGAGTCGGTGTTCCTTAAGGCCTTCGGGGCTCAGCCCTCCGCCTCCTGGGTGTCTCCGCCCTTCGACGAGCTCTTGGATTTGATCTGTCAAGGCGGGAACACCCAGACTCTGTGGAACCGGTGCCTGCTCGTCCTAATAAGTTCCTCTCGGCACCCCCTGAAAAAGAGTTTCTAACTAAAGGTGTGGCTGTAGATGCTTTGGTGGTGGCATCTGCTACCCAGCAAGATGTAGCAGAGGCTTCGACGTCCGTCCATCCTCCTAATAAGGAGTCTAGGAGCATGGATCGGTACGGCAAGCGCACCCTAAGTTCAATGGCCTTTACATTAAGGTCCTTGAACTACCTTACGCACTTTACTAGATTTCAGAGGGATCTGATTAAAGAACTTTCCGATGCCCTCTTGGGTGAGGAGCTGGCCCAGACGGTTGGCTCTCAGCTGGCTACATTGTCGTCCATTTCAAACTCGTCCATGAGGCTTATTTCTTATGCGGCCGAAGGGGCGAGTAGAGCGGCGGGTACAGGCATTGCTCTACGGAGACAAGCCTGGCTCCGCCTGTGTCATTTCACGGAGGCCTTTAAGTCTTCCTTTGCCGACGCCCCCTTTGATGGGTCCTCCCTGTTTGGACCCAAGGTAAAGGACACACTGACCCGCTGCGAACAGGAGGGTAAGACTCTGACTGCCGTAGGGGCACGATTTTCCACTCCCTTTCGGCCTTATCCCAAGGCTAAAGGAGGAGGGAAAATGTGGTTCGTGATCTCAGAAGCCTTACCCTCTCAGCAGGATGATCCCCTTCCAAGAGGCAGGGAGGAAATTCTTCGAAGACGCCGTCCCAGAGGTGGCAGAGGCCCTCGCAACACTGGAGACCGCGAGTCCTTTCGTGGCTCTTCAGCCTTTCACAGTCCCTGAGGGATTGCCCGACTGTGCAGCTCCGAGCCAGTCGGGGTCGTTCAAGCACCTAAAAGCCTGGGAAGGTATCACTCAGGACCGATGGGTGCTTCGAATTATCGCCGGAGGTTACACCATCCCTTTCTCTCACTCTCCACCTCAGTCCAAAAAAATCCCGGACCCGCCACCCAGTCAACGGGAAACTGCAGCCTCAGAAGTTTCAAAGGTGCTGCAAAAAGGAGTCATCCAACCGGTCCCCGCAGACCAGATCGGATTAGGGACTTACTCAAGATTCTTTTTGGTGCCAAAAAAGACCGGGGACTTGAGACCCATTTTGGACCTCAGCATTCTAAACCGTTCAGTCAGAAAGTCCAAGTTCCGAATGGTCACTCTACAAACCATTCTCCCATTGCTGAAGAAAGGTGTTTGGATGTGCTCCATAGATCTCAAGGACGCTTATTACCATATCATGGTACATCAAGCGTCCAGGAGACATCTGCGCTTCAGCCTAGGAGGCAGTCATTTTCAGTTCCGCGCGCTGCCCTTTGGTCTCACCACAGCCCCCAGGGTGTTCACCAAGTGTTTGGCGGTCGTGACTGCTCACCTGAGAAGTCTAGGATCCCAGGTGTTTCCGTATCTAGACGACTGGCTCCTAACTGCCACCTCCAAGCATCTACTACTGCGGAGTCTACAAGCCACTATATCACTGGGCAATTCCCTTGGAATCACCTTCAATTGGCCAAAGTATGTGTTGCTGCATCTCAACGCATAAGATTCATAGGGGTAGAGATAGATTCAAACCGAATGCGGGTCTATCTACCTACAGACAGAATACAAACCATACAGACTCAAGTTCGAGCCTTACTTCCCAGGTCCAAAGCCCCAGCCAGAATGGTCCTGCAGCTATTGGTATCCATGTCCGCCACGGTTCTTCTAGTCCCCTTGGCAAGGTTGCACATGAGAATTCTCCAGTGGCTTCTTTCAGCTCAGTGGTCCTTTCAGGAACTCCCTCTCAGTCACCTCATATGGATCACGGAAACCTGCAAACGGGACCTTCGCTGGTGGCTAGTGCCCTCCAATTTGGATCAGGGACGACCCTTTGTTCCACCTCCTCCTGCGGCCACTTTGACCAAGGACGCCTCCCAGATGGGGTGGGGGGGGGCATTCCCTGGGCAGGTCAGTCCAAGGCAAATGGCACCTAGAAGAGACCCTACTTCATATCAACATCCTAGAAATGAGGGCGGTGCTTCTGTCCCTTCAAGCCCTTCACGATTACCTCCCTCAGGGCGTAATTGCCGTTCACTCAGACAACATGTCAGTTGTCTGGTACCTCAACAAACAGGGAGGGACCAGATCCTATCCTCTTTGCAGAGAGGCAATGAGAGTCTGGGAATGGGCAGTCTCGACCAAACGCTTTCTAGTGGCTACTCATATCCCGGGCAAGTCCAATGTGATAGCCGACAGACTGAGCAGAACCATCCTCTCTCCTCACGTATGGTCTCTGAACATGACAGTTGCAAGTCAGATTTTCAGCAAATGGGGAGTTCCGTGTTGCGACCTCTTCGCGACTCCACTGAATGCGAAGTGCAAAAAATTCTTCTCTCTAACCCCGGCTCCGGGGAAGAGCCCCATGGACGCACTAGCCCATCCTTGGCCCACCGGCTTGCTTTATGCCTTCCCCCCAGTTCCTCTCCTTCCCAGGGTGATCCAAGAGGCATCTCTCTTGGGGAGCAAAATGATCTTAGTTGCTCCTTACTGGCCTCGTCAAGTATGGTTTCCCTATCTTCGGAAATATGCTCTGGAAGGTCCATGGTTCCTGGATCAGATCCCAGACCTTTTGGTTCATCAGTCGGGACTATTCCACCAGTCCCTACACACCTTAAAATTGATGGCTTGGCTCCTCCTCTTCCGACTATAGTCAGGAGTCATACATTGGATCCAGAGTGCTACAAAGAAAGTGTATTCTAGCAAATGGAAAAGATTTGCTATTTGGGCTCAACTCCGGGGCCTGGATCCCATCACTATTCCCGTATCAGAAGTACTAAAATTTTAACTTCTTTTCAATCAAGGCTCTTCAGTCTCTACCATCAAGGTTCAATTGGCAGCGATTTCCAATTTTCACGAATCTATAAACCCACCTTTAATGAGCAACAGATTGTGTAAGACCTTCTTGAAAGGTGCTGCGCTTTTAAGACCTCCGATTTCTCATCCTGCTCCTCCATGGGATCTCGATGTGGTGTTAAGCGCCTTTACTTCCTCCCCCTTCGAACCGGCAGCGACATGTGATCTAAAATTTCTATCGTGGAAGACTGCTTTTCTGGTTGCGATTACGTCTGCCAGAAGAGTTTCAGAGCTTCAAGCTTTGTCTGTAAAACCCCCGTACTTGGTTTTTCACAAAGACAGAGTATCTCTCAGGCCAAATCCTTCCTTTGTCCCTAAAGTTTGTTCCAGTTTCTGCCTACAACAATCATTAGAACTTCCAGTCTTTTTTCCGAAATATTCTAACTAAGCGGAATTCATATTCTACACATTAGATGTCCACAGGCAGTTGCGTTTTTATTTAGACAGGACCAAACAAACAAGGAAAACAGATCAGTTGTTTGTATCCTTTGCAGACAAATTGGGCAAAGCTGTCACAAAGGTCACTATTGCCAAATGGATCAGGGACTGTATTACTCAAACTTATTCTTATTCTAACAAAGAGCTTACCACCTCTGTCAAAGCTCATTCTACAAGGGCTATGGCTACTTCGATAGCATTTCATTCTAAGCTTGCCATTAGTGACATTTGTGCTGCGGCTACATGGTCTTCCCCGCACACTTTCATTTCCCACTACAAATTGGATGTGGCATCTAGAGGACGAGCTTCATTTGGTTCCACAGTGCTCAGGAGTGTTTTCCAATGAGCCACCCAGGACTTAGGTGCTAGGGACGCTGTCCCATCAGTACAGAATGTAGGCGAGATAGGATCACATAACATCTTTTAGTTATGTACTTACCATAACTTTAGATGTTTGGGATCCATCTCGCCTACATTCCCAATAACCCACCCTCCTTCCCCCTTCCTTGGAGATCAGAGGATATCAGAAGGTCCGAATCCTGTTGTTTCATCTTGAAACATCTAACAATGTTATATAAACAAGTTGCGCAAGTGTGCATGAATGCGGACAAACAAGATCTGGGGGATTAGTGGTGTTGCATCCTGGGATAAGAAATAGCTCAGCCAATAAGAGGCCTCGCTCTATAGCATAGCGTGCCGAGTCGGAGCCGAGGGATCAGCTCCGAGCCCATCAGTACAGAATGTAGGCGAGATGGATCCCAAACATCTAAAGTTATGGTAAGTACATAACTAAAAGTTTTCGACTATGGCGCCCAGTTTGCAGTCATCTGCAAACTTTGTCAGCCATAACCCTCCTGTGTTTGCTTGTACTTCAGAAAAGTAGATGCCGAACAAGAGTGGGCCCAGGACTGAGCCCTGTGGGACCCCACTTGTGACAGGCTTTGAGTCTGACATGGCGCCAGCAACTCTGACCCAGTGGGTTCTGTCACTTAGCCAGTTTGCAACCCATCTTGTGATGTATGGGTTTACATTTAAGCTGATGAGTTTTTCAACGATACCTGAGTGGGGTATTGTGTCGAAAGCCTTTGCCAGGTCGAGGTAGGCTGTATGGACTGCCTTTACCTCATCAATGGCCTTTGGTGACTGTTGCGAAAAAGTCGACCAAGTTTAAAAGGCATGATCTGCCATTGACAAAGACAAACTGGGTTGGATCCAAAGTCTGCAAGTTCCCTATGTCTTTATTTATGAGTTCCATTATGATCCTCTCCATGGCTTTGCAGATCAGGCTAGTCAAGCTGATGGGATGGTAATTTCCAGGGTCGGTGGAGGCACCGCCTTTGTGAAGTGGGACCACAGTTGCCGTGCGCCACTCCTTGGGTACGTATCCTGAGGTGAGGCTAAGATTAAACAGCTGTCCTAACTGCGGGTTTAATTCCTCATTGAGTTCGTGGAGCACACAGCCGGGGACACCGTCCGGTCCCATGGATGCTGTTTTTCGCCTTAGAGAGAGCAGTTCTCACTTGGGCGTTAGAGATGTTTGGGGGGCTACAATCCTCTGGTATAGATATCTCTCCTTTTGGGGGAGAGTTTGCACTGAACCTGTCAGCCAGTATATTGGCAATGTCTGTAGGTTCAGTAATTTTCACATCATTTTGAACTAATTCTGAGCATATCTGGGAGTTTCCTCCCAGGTTTCTAACATAGCTAAAGAAGGCCTTATGATTGTCTTTTGAGTCCTTAGCAATTTTTCTCTCAAAATTTGCCTTGGATGATTTTATGAGAGCTCTTAGTTTTTTACTTATAATGATCAAAGGTGTCTTACCTTTTAAGGATTTTGCTCTATCTTGTAGTAGCTTCCTCCTTTTGTTGTAGAGCTTGTTTATGGCTGGGGTCCACCAGACTGGACGCTTGCCTTTGGTACAAAGAGTCTTTGTTTTGTTTGGGATTGCCTGATCCATGCAGTCCTGTAGGTGCTGGTAGAAGGCATTTGTAAGTGATTCAGCGGTTTGGGTAATGTTTACCGCCGGCTCGGGGGCCTTAAAAAAGACCACACTAGTCTTTAGAAGTGTGAAGTCGGCTTTTGAGAAGTTCTTCACTGTGGTCTTTTTTATCTCAGGTGGGGGCGGGATGAGGACCTCCACTGAGATTAGTTTATGATTTGATCTCACCAGTGAGGGGTATACTTCCGGTGTTGAACATTGTGATCCCATGTTCGTGATGATGAGGTCAAGTATGTTTTCACCTCTTGTGGGGATGGTGACTAGTTGTTCCATGGCATTTGAGTTTATGAACTCCAGGAACATTTGGGCTAGAGTGTTTGGGCTTGAGTAGTGATCCCAGTCTATATTTGGGTAGTTGAAGTCACCTAGTATGATGGTGTTTGGAGATACATTTATCCCCTCCAGTGTTTTCAGGAAAGCTATGTGAGATGTCCTTCAAGAATGCAACTGCAGTCATAACATATGGGTTGTCCTGCCTCAGGCAGCCCTCGGTCGGCGGTTGTCCTGCCTCAGGCAGCCCTCGGTCGGCCGGATTCCAAAGTCTGGGTCCGACGTCGGCTGATGTCGCATTTCTCTCCGACGTCAGAGCGGCTGGAGTACAAAAGCATCAGCCGACGCCATTTTCTTCAGTCTTTCTTGCCGCGCGGTGCCCGAAGCAGAAGCAGTTCGCAAGTGCCGGTCGGTCAGCTTCTGTATTCTTCGATACCGAAGTCATCAAAAAAGCTAAGTACCCCATTGGGGACCTTTTCTTGCCTCAGCCGATGTCAGAAATTACTGAAAAAGTTAACAATTGTCTTTCTTGTGGTAAACAAATACCTCATAAGGATTTCCACTCTTACTGTCTTCCTTGCCTTGGCCCAGACCACGACGTCTCGGCCTGTGTAGCCTGTGCTCGCTTCAACAAGCGCACTCTCAGGCGCCGGGCGGAGTTCGCTGAAGATTTTTTCGCCGACAAATTTGCTTACACCATGCCGTCGGATCTTCCGACATCGCAAACTCCCAAAAAGCGAAAAGACCGGGACCGACATCCTCGGCCCGCGTCTACCACAGACTCTACGCCAAAACCTAGCACGAGTGCTCCGGTTCCCTCTGAGACAGTTTCTCCACCGCTCCGAACCGAAGCCACCGCATTACCGACTACTCCAGTTCCGGACATCACTCCGCCAGTTATCGATTTTCCTCCGGATACCGAAACCGAGGAAATGCCCGAGACCATTGCTGTAGACAAGGTCACTCCTGCACGTGGAGCTGCCAGGCCTCCTATGGCCATGTCTATTAAGGCCTACACTAGGGCTAAGGCAGCCAGCAAAACAAAGCATATTACTTCTAAATCCTTACCTCAGCCTACTCCAGAGACACAAATTATGTCCATGGCTGCTGATTTAATTTCCATGATTAGGGGTTCACAGGCCCATCCTGAGAGAGGATCCCAGCCTCCTTCTGATAAAAGGCCCCGGGTTGAACCCTCTGACCCTGTTCCTTCAGATGAAGATTCTGAGGGCTCTGTCCACTCTGATAGCCAGGAAGAGCTCTTCCAGACCTATGAGGACTCGGATGCAGAAGATTCCATCCCCTCGGCCTCCCCTCCTGAGGATATTTCTTTTGGGGAAGTTCTGCACACTATGAGGGAACATTTCAAGTGGCAAGGTCAGGAATATTCTGATTCTAGGAAACGCCTTAGGACTTTCCTTAAGAAGCCCCAGCACAGGCCCTTAGCAATTCCTCCTGTACTTGATGTTCTGGATGATTTATATTCTGACTCTAGTGCTACCCCTGATTCTCTTCCTCCTGCTCCAGCCAAGCCAGACAGGTATTACAGGGTCCCAGAAACTCATTCCCATTTATTCAGGGCCCATACTGCTGATTTGGAAACTATTTCACAGGGGCCTAAAGGAGTTTCAGCCTCCACCTCTAAAAATCCATTGCCCTCCAACAGGGAAGCTAGGTCATTAGAGAGATGGGGCAAAAAGGTTTACACATCCACTACCTTATCTATGAGAGCTTTAAATTGACTTTTTCATATGTTACAATATCAGGATTACCTGTTAGAAGATTTACAAAAAACATTAGCCACTCCTGATCCTTTAGACAGGAAGACTTTGCAGGAAGCTGTACATAACACTCAGCAAGTAAGCAATCACTTCCTGCAGTGTGGATATGATGCACTGGAAGCTTCATGTAGGGCAGCTATGACAGGGGCAGTCATTCGTAGACATGCTTGGTTAAAAGATCAACCTCTACCAGATCATGTAAAAGCAAAACTACTGGATGCACCTTTGGAAAAGAACAAGCTTTTTGGTGCGAATGCTAAGGATGTGTTAAAGACCATCGAAGAAAAAGCAAAATCAGTTCAGACGGTGAAAGATTTCCTCCAGGTTCAACCCCCCAGATTCAGTAGGAATTGGCCTTCAAAAAACTGGTCCTTTCCTAATCCAGAAAAGTTTCAAAGGGGTAAGAACAGACGTGGCCGAGGAAGAGGCCAATACAGAGGCTCTTACAGGGGATGACAATGGCAGCCAGGAAACCAAAGAAGTGACGCAGGGGTTTCACCTGCCCCACAACCACAAGCTCAATGACTTTCCTCTACTACCGCCTACCAGGGAACAAATAGAAGCTCCCTTGGGCGGGAAATTATCTTTGTTTGCAGAAAATTGGCACAGACTGACAAAGGACAAATGGATTTTGGACATTATAGACCAAGGGTACAGGTTTCATTTTCATACCTTACCAAGAAAACAAGGCATGCCAAACCTACCACAAAACCAGAGGGCAGAGGCTATCAAGCAAATCACTCTGCTGACTCGGATGAAAGCAATGGAAAGAGTTCCACAACAAGAACAAGACCAGGGGTTTTACTCAAGACTGTTCCTTGTTCCAAGAAAAGAATCTCAATGGAGACCAATACTGGACTTGTCCGCATTAAACATCTTTCTCATAGTACCAAAGTTCAAAATGCTGACTCTACAACAACTCCTTCCCATGCTGGGCAAGGGGTCTTGGCTGATTACTCTGGACCTCAAGGAGGCATACCTGCATGTCCCTATCAGACACAGCTGCAGAAGATACCTCAGATTTCTTGCAGGGCCAGAGCATTATCAATTCTCAGCATTGCCATTTGGCTTATCTACTGCCCAGAGTATTCACAAAATGCCTGGCTTCAGTAATTGCTCATTGCAGGCTCCAGGGGATACAAATTTACCCGTACCTGGACGACTGCCTCATACAAGCGGACGACAAATTGATGTTGACAAAAAACCTGGATTATGTCATACGATTACTTCAAGCTCTGGGATACACAGTCAACTTCCAAAAGTCAAGACTGCAGCCATCCCAGCAAATAATCTTCTTAGGAGCCAAACTAGACACAGCCTCTCAGATGGCTTACCTGACAGAAGACAAGCAAGAGAAGTTAACTCATTACTTCAAAGGTTTAGCAAAACTCACCCAGATGACTGCAAGGAGATTCCTACAGGCCCTGGGTTACATGGCATCCTGCATTCTCCTGGTCCCATTAGCAAGACTACACATGAGAAAGCTTCAGTGGTACCTAAAAAGCATTTGGTCTCAACACAGCAACAACTTGGAGACAATCATACCGCTCATTCCATGCTTACAAAAGGAATTTCTATGGTGGGCCTCGGTGAGCCAGGCAAACACAGGTATGTCATTCAAAAAGCCACAGATAACACAGACCATGACCACAGACACCTCAGACCTTGGATGGGGGGGTGCACATGGAAGGCAGGTGTATACAAGGACAATGGTCTCCAAAGGAAACACATCTGCATATAAACCAAAAGGAAATGCTGGCAGTAATGCATGCCATCGAGGCCTTTCAACACCAACTCCAGCAAGGCCATTTACTGATACGGACAGACAACACCACTGTGATGTGGTACATAAACAAGCAAGGGGGAACCCACTCTTACCCCCTTTGCAGACTGACAATGCATCTTTGGGAGAAATCACTGAGCCTAAACATCCAGTTACAATCCCAGTTTGTTCCAGGAAAAGACAATGTGTTGGCGGACAGCCTAAGCAGGAATTTCACAGATCCACACGAGTGGAGGTTACATCCGAAGGCCTTCACACAATTCACTTCGACATGGGGCAAGCCAGAAGTGGACCTATTTGCCTCTCACCTCAACCATCTTCTACCAAAATTCTGCACAAGGACATACCATCCAAAAGCTTGGAAAATAGATGCCCTCTCATTCAACTGGAACTCCCTAACAATCTATGCATTCCCACCTCTGCCACTGATTACCTCAGTATTACTAAAGATCAAAGCAGAGAGACCCAAGGGAATCATAATAGCTCCGGACTGGCCAAGACAACACTGGTACCCACTACTACAGAGCATATGTCACACCAGGAGGTGGGCCCTTCCCCAATGGCCTCTACTTTTGACTCGACACAATTTCGAAACAGTGCATCCAAATCTTCAGACACTGCAGCTAACAGCCTGGGAGATCCCATAAACAACTTCAGCCTATCTCTCTCCAAGGAAGTTCAGCGGATACTAACAGAGGCCCGAAGACCATCCACCAGAAAGGTTTACTTAGCAAAGTGGAAAAGATTTAGCAATTGGAATACCAGAAAGGGACATGATGCATCATTGTTGAACATCCCACTCATCTTGGAATATTTGGCAGATATGTTAAGGAACGGTCTCTCATATTCTTCCATAAAGATACATGCATCTGCTATTTCTGCTAGATACAACACTGATCCTCCTGTTTTTTCACACCCTTTACTAAGGCAATTCCTCAGGGGAATCAAGAACATTAAGCCACCAAGAAAGGCCCCAGTGCCACCCTGGGACCTCAATTTTGTCCTAGAAAAACTGACTCTACCTCCATTTGAGCCAGCAGCTTCAGTTGACTTGCAATTTCTCTCATGGAAGACAGCTTTCCTGTTGGCAATTACCTCAGCAAGAAGAGTTTCGGAACTACAGGCTCTAATGGCAATACCACCCTTCATTATTTTTCACAGAGACAGGGTTTCATTAAGGACCAACTCTACTTTTATGCCAAAGGTGGTATCTAGGGTTTCTTTAAATCAAGCCATTCATCTGCCTGCTTTCTTCCCCAATCCTGAGAATAAGGGGGAAAGACTGTTGCATACCTTGGACATTCACAGACAACTTCGATACTACCAGGACAGAACCAAGGCCAGTAGGAAGTCTGAACAACGTTTTGTAGCTTACGCCCCTGCAGTCCAAGGAAAAGCAATTTCAAAACAGACTATTTCAAAATGGATTGGACATTGCATCAAATTCTGTTGTTCCTTTCATGGAAAGACTGATGTCCTTCATGGATGCATCTGCAGTCATAACAAATGGGTTGTCCTGTCGTCAGGCAGCCCTTCGGTCGGCCGGATTCCAAAGTCTGGGTCCGGCTTCAGCTGATGTCGCACTTCACCCGACGTCATCTCTGCTGGTCTTCGGGTGTAAAGGCATCAGCCGACGCCATTTTCCTCAGTCTTTCTTGCCGCGTGGCGCCTGAAGCAGAAGCTGTTCGCAAGTGCCGGTCTGTCAGATCCAGAGATTACTACTACCGAATACTACTTCGAAGACTTCTAAAAAGCTAAGTACCCCATTGGGGACTCTTTCTTGCCTCAGCCGATGTCAGAAAAAGTCAATAACTGTTTAACTTGTGGGAAACAAATACCTCATAAAGATTTCCACTCTTACTGTCTGCCTTGCTTAGGCCCAGACCATGACGTAGCAGCCTGTTCGGCCTGTGCTTCCTTCAACCGACGAACGCTTAGGCGTCGGTCGGAGTTTTCTGAACAGTTTTTCGGCTCAGATTTTGCGTACATTATGCTGTCGGATCCTCTGACTACCCAAATTGTTAAAAAACGCAAAGAAAAAGACCGACACTCGCGGTCCGCGGTTTCGGCCGAAACCACGGTTAAGCAAGCCGCGAGTGTCTCGGTTTCAGCCGAAACCGAGAAAACTGGTCAATCTTCAGCCGAATCCATGACTACTACTGAGGCTCCTGCTACCTTTCCTGAATCGGCCTCAGAAATTTTGCCTACAACTGTGGTTCCTAGTGATTTATCAGACACCATCCCTTTGGATGTCTCTACCCCAGCACGTGGTGCTGCTAGGCCTCCTGCAGCCATGTCTATTAAGGCCTTTGCCAGGGCTAAAGCAGCCAAATCTGCAAAATCAGTGCCTGTTAAACCCCCCTCACACAGGCCCACTTCTAGTTCACAAATGCTTACTCTGGCAGAAGATTTAATATCCTTAATTAGGGGATCCCAATCTCACCCAGACAGGGCCTCTCAGCCCCAGAAAAGAGACCTAGAGCAGAGCCCCCCCGAGCCAGTGTCCTCTGATGATTCTGCGGATGACTCAGACATTACAGACCAGCCAGAGGCTCCTTTTTCTACTTATGAAGATTCCGATGCTGAAGAATCCATTCCAGCTGCCTCTCCACCAGAGGAATTTTCCTTTGGGGAAACCTTACATGCCATGAGAGAACAATTCCAATGGCAGGGACAAGATTTCTCAGATTCAAGAAAAAGGCTTAGGACTTTTCTGCACTTACCACAACATAGGCCCTTAGCTATACCTCCTGTTCTGCCTGTTGTGGATGATGCACTTAATGATGTCTGCACTGCTCCTGATTCTTTACCTCCAGCCCCTGCCAAACCAGATAGATTTTACAGGGTGCCAGACACTCATCACCACCTATACAAGGCCCCACTTGCAGACCCAAACTATATCCCAGGGGCCTAAGGCAGTAGCCTCGACCACAGCAAAACCCTATTCCTTCTGAAAGGGAATCCAGGTCCTTAGAGAGATGGGGAAAAAGTTTACACCTCTGCTACTCTCTCAGCTAGAGCTTTAAACTGTCAGTTTCACATGATCCAATACCAAGAGTTTATGCTTGATCAGTTAACTAAAAACTGTCCTCTGATGAATCTTTAGATAAGAAATATGTATTAGAAATGGTGAATAACATCCAACAGGTTAGTAACCATTCCTTAAAATGTGGCTATGATGCACTGGAGGCTTCATTTAGATCAGCCATGACTGGCACAGTGATAAGAAGGCATGCATGGTTGAAAGAACAGGTCTTACGGATCATGTTAAAGCAAAGCTATTAGATGCTCCTATGGATAAGGCCAGTCTATTTGGTACACCTGCCCAGCAGGTAATGAAGAAAATGGAAGAAAAGGCAAAATCTGTTACAAACAGTTAAAGATTTCTTACAGGTTCAGCCCCCAAGGTTTAGCAGGAACTGGCCTGCCAAAAATTGGTCCTTTCCTGACTCCACAAGATCCCAAAGGGGCAGGAATAGACGCTCTAGAGGCAGAAATCAATCCAGAGGAGGTGCCTACAGAGGACGACAGTGGCAAGGCAATAACCGAGGCACAGACACAACCACTGCCACTGCAACAGGACAATCACAGTGACTTGGCTCTGACTCCGCCAACCAGGGAGCAAATAGCAGCACCATTAGACGGAAAGTTAGCCTTATTTTCGAAAAATTGGCACTATATCTCAAAAGACAAGTGGATTCTGCAAACCATAGACCAAGGCTACCGGTTCCACTTCCACACCTTACCAGTAAAAAGAGGAATGCCAAACCTGCCTCCAAATCAAAAAATAGAAGCTCTGCAGCAGATAGCGGAATTAACAAAGATGAGAGCTGTGGAAAGAGTACCAATAACAGAACAGGGCAAAGGATTCTACTCCAGACTCTTCCTAGTGCCAAGAAAAGAGAAAAGTTGGAGACCTATTCTCGACCTGTCCATCTTAAACACATACATCATTGTCCCAAAATTCAAAATGCTGACCCTACAGCAACTTCTTCCCATGCTGGGCAAGGAGTGTTGGCTGGTAACTCTAGATCTCAAGGAGGCATACCTGCACGTCCTCATTCGACCAAATTGCAGAAGATACCTCAGATTTCTTGCAGGATCAGAGCATTATCAATTCTCAGCATTGCCCTTTGGCTTATCTACTGCGCCCAGAGTATTCACAAAATGCCTGGCATCAGTAATCGCTCACTGCAGAGTACAGGGAATCCAAATTTATCCATACCTGGACGACTGCCTGTTACAAGCGGACAACAAAAGCAAGCTGACAACAGATTTACAAAGGGTCATTTACTTGCTACAAGCCCTGGGATACACAGTCAATTTACAAAAGTCAAGGCTGATACCATCTCAAACAAGAACATTCTTGGCGGAATTGGACACAGTAAAACAAATGGCATTCCTAACTGCAGAAAAACAAAAAGAGCTCCCTCTTTAGTTCTTGGCATTAACAAAGCAGAACAAACTAACAGCAAGAAAAGTTCTGCAGGCCTTGGGCTTCATGGCATCATGCATAATCTTGGTCCCACATGCCAGACTGCATATGAGAAAGCTACAGTGGTACCTAAAGAATTTATGGTCTCAACACAGGCACAGCTTAGAAACAGAAATACCACTAATCCCATGCCTAAAACAGGAGTTCCTATGGTGGGCTCAAGCATGCCAGTCAAACCCAGGCTTACCCTTCCACAACTTTCGAGCAAGCCAAACCATCACAACGGACGCCTCAGACCTAGGATGGGGGGCGCACATGCTGGACAAATGCGTGCAAGGATTGTGGACTCAGGACCAGCTGCACCTGCACATAAACCAAAAGAAATGCTGGCAGTAAAACTGGCAATCCAAAAATTCAGACCATTCCTCAAAGAAGGCCATTTGATGATAAGGACAGACAACACCACAGTCATGTGGTACATCAACAAACAGGGAGGCACTCATACATACCCCTATGCAGAATGACTTTGGACCTTTGGAATCTGGCTCTCAGCTACAACATCCAATTACAGGCAATATTTGTACGGAAAAGAGAACACCCTAGCAGACATGTTAAGCAGAACCACCTCGGATGCTCACGAATGGATGCTACACCGGACATCTTCAAGGCCATCACAAAGAAATGGGGAATGCCACAAATAGATCTATTAAACTTCCCCACTCAATCACCAGCTCAAAAATTCTGCACAAGGACATTCCACCCACTTGCATGGAAGGTGGACTCTCTATCCTTCAGCTGGAAAGGCCTGACAGCATATGCATTTCCACCTCTTCCCTTGATGCACAAGGTACTACTGAAAATCAAAGAGGAACGTCCAAGGATAATCCTGATAGCTCCGAACTGGCCAAGACAACACTGGTACCCATTGCTGAGGAGCATGTCTCGGGAGAAAATGTGGTCTATACCCTGATGCCTTTGATGTTAACTCAGAACAACTACAACATCATGCATCCAAACCTAAAACCTTGCAACTAACTGCCTGGAACATCACATAGCAGCAACTAACCCAGACCTTTCCCAAAGGGTTAAAGACATTATCCTTGAAGCCCGCAGACCTTCAACAAGAAGGAACTATGCAGGAAAATGGAAAAGGTTTGTCATTTGGAGTACTGAAAGAGGAAAAGATGTGTCGAACATAGATATTGCTAACATTCTGGAGTACTTGGCAGAGCTTCTACATACAGGCCTGTCCTATTCCTCCATCAAGATGCATGCATCAGCTATTTCAGCAGAATACAGCTTTGATCCACCTGTCTTTTCACATCCTCTACTCAGGCAGTTCCTCAGAGGGATCAAGAATGTAAAACCTCCTAGGAAACCACCATTACCAGCATGGGACTTGAACTTTGTGCTAGAAAAGTTGACACTCCTCCCTTTGCACCAGCAGCAACAGCAGATCTACAACACCTGTCATGGAAAACTGCTTTCCTACTGGCAATTACCTCAGCAAGGAGGGTTTCAGAACTACAGGCCTTAATGGCAGTGCAACCCTTCCTAATCTTCCATCAAGATAGGGTGTCCATGAGAACTAATCCTACTTTTATGCCTAAGGTGGTATCCAGAGTGTCTTTAAACCAGGCAATCCACCTACCTACCTTCTTTCCCAATCCACAAAACAGAGGGGAAAGAATGCTGCATACCTTGGATGTACATAGACAGTTACGCTACTACCTGGACAGAACCAAAAGTAACAGAAAAACTGACCAGCTTTTTGTAGCCTATGCAACAGGAAGGGAAGGAAAAGCAATTTCCAAACAGACAATCTCCAAATGGATAGGAAATTGCATAAGATTCTGTTACTCCTACCATGGAAAACCAATTCCACAGAACATAAGACCTCATTCTACAAGGGCTACAGCCACTACCACAGCTTTCTTACGAGGAGTGGCAACCAAGGACATTATTGAGGCGGCTACTTGGACCTCCGTGCATACATTTGCCAAGCATTATAATTTACCTCTATACTCTAGATCCCGAGCAGGGTTTGCCACTGCTGTACTGCAAGGGATCCTAACTACACCATAATTTTTCTTCCTCCTCCCTAGTTTGGTTATGGTATTCTACCCATTTGTTATGACTGCAGATGCATCCATGAAGGACATAGTACAGTTTTGTACCTACCATAAATGTAGATGTCCGAACTGGATAGCATCTGCAGTCAGGATTACCCTCCTCCTTCCCCTCTGTGGTACTCCTAGGGTATTTACCCTCCTAATAGCTAGCTGGGGGGAAGTCTCTTATGGTGTATTTGTTTGTATATATGTACATACATGCTTATTTTTTGTGTTTGCCTTCTACTTTTTTGGAAACATTGGCATTTATCCAAAATTTAGCCTTCCAAGAGGGCAACTGGCATCTGGGGCAAGAAACACTGAGGAAAATGGCGTCGGCTGATGCCTTTATACCCGAAGACCAGCAGAGATGACGTCGGGTGAAGTGCGACATCAGCCGAAGCCGGACCCAGACTTTGGAATCCGGCCGACCGAAGGGCTGCCTGACGACAGGACAACCCATTTGTTATGACTGCAGATGCTATCCAGTTCGGACATCTACATTTATGGTAGGTACAAAACTGTACTTTCCAGCCAATGTCAGACCACATTCCACCAGAGCTACAGCCACCTCTACAGCATTCTTAAGAGGGGTGCGTACTAAGGACATTCTAAAAGCTGCTACATGGAGCTCCGTGCATACATTCTCTAAACACTACAATCTCCCTCTATACTCCAGATCCAGAGCAGGCTTTGCTTCGGCAGTCCTGCAGGGTTTGATTGCCACACCATCTTTTTCCTAGAGCATTCCTCCTCCCCCAGCTAAGCTATGGTATTCTACCCACATGTTATGACTGCAGTTGCATTCTTGAAGGACATAGTACAGTTTTGTACCTACCATAAATGTAGATGTCCGATAGACATGCAACTGCAGTCAGATTTTCCCTCCCTCCATACCCCTCTATGCCTAGGGTCCACTCCTATCCCTGTTACTCTTAGCTGGGGATATCTGTTATGGTGTATTTGTTTTATTGCTCATTTATTTGTTTGGAATCCTGTTTTTGTCTTCCAGTTTGATTACAGCCTTCCTTGGAGGGCACCTGGCATCTGGCGCAAGAAACACTGAAGAAAATGGCGTCGGCTGATGCTTTTGTACTCCAGCCGCTCTGACGTCGGAGAGAAATGCGACATCAGCCGACGTCGGACCCAGACTTTGGAATCCGGGTGACCGAGGGCTGCCTGAGGCAGGACAACCGCCGACCGAGGGCTGCCTGAGGCAGGACAACCCACATGTTATGACTGCAGTTGCATGTCTATCGGACATCTACATTTATGGTAGGTACAAAACTGTACTTTTCCTGAGTTTGAGAGGGTGGCCTATAACATGCTACAAATTGCAGAGCAATTTTGCCTATGGTTAATTGCACCTGGATGGTCTCCGATGCATCGTGCGTTGCCACCAACCTTGAGGTGTGGGTGTCCTTGATGAATATGGACACCCCCCCCCTCCTTTCTTGGTGTTGTCCGGATTTTGGGGCCGGAACGCATGGTATGAGGTAAAACCTGATAGTGCTGGGGTGCTCTCAGGAGCCTTGAACCAGGTTTCAGTCACAGCACAGACATCGATGTTCTCCATACTGAGAAGGGCCTCGAGTGCGTGCATCTTGAGGTTGAGACTTCTGGCATTGAGCAGCATTATCCTTAGTTTTTTTTCCTTTTTTGTGTTCTAGGGTGGTAGGTTTAGAATTTGAGCCTTGCCTAAAAAAGGCACTATTGGGGTGGCAAGAGCCTTTGCCAATATCCGGAAGCCCAGGGGTGACAGGTGCAAGCCGTCCCTTGCGAAGCAGCGTGGCTTGTCCAGCATGTCATCCCAGGCAGACAGACATTGGATCCCCTTTGAATGACACCAGAGTTTAAGCTAATTATTAAAGCTGATCATCTTATCTCTGTATTGTGGCATCATTCTTGGTGAAGGTAGGATACTGCTCAAGGTCAGGGTCATACCTGCCTGGGCTACATAATCAGAGAGCTCCTCAATGTCTCTTTTCATGTAGTCCAAGGAGGTACGTCTCGGGTCGTTTACACCAGCATGGACAATGACTGAGTCGTACTTGTACCTGCTGTTGAGAGACCCGAGTGCTTGTGTTATGTGGCGGATTCTAGTGCCCGACAGGCAGCTTACTGTGACCTTCTCCTTACTCAATCTGGTGAGCGGGACGTCAGTGTGTCTGACTATGGAGTCACCAATGACGAGTGTGTCTGGCATTGTGTTTGGCCTTAAGGGCTGTGACTGTTTGGCACACTGACTGTGTGGTCTATGTGTTGTGTCCTGAGGTGGTAGTTGTTTGGGTGTCTGCTTTGGTGGCCTCTGCTGTTTTGGTAGATTTTTGATCAGAGCCTCCGAGTATGTCTTTGTGTGTTTATGTGTATGATTTGAAGTTGTGATAGTACTATGTGAGACTGGGTGTGTGTGGTACCCTTCTCCTCCTGTCTGGTCTTGCCAGTCTTATGTTGAGAGAGCTCGGCCTCCAGTTTGGCTGTATAGTTGCATCTCTCGCATGTATTTGTGTTTTGTGGGAGAAGGAGAGGGTTGTCTGTGTACATGAGGCAATTGTAACATTGCCTCAATATTCCCAGGTTCACCAGCTGAGCAGGAGAGGACACTAGCAACTGATCCCTCGACATGCTAGAAAGGATAGACAAAAACTTAAAAAGACTCTGGGGGATGTGGGTGATCGAGAAAGGGGTTTTAGGCTGGTGGGGTACTATCTATAGTAAAAGTGCTATATCAGGATGAAAAGTACTGTAGGAGCAAGTGCTAGGCTTTACAGATAGAGAATAGTCTACTTGGGAATCAAGTAGAGATTAACTTTTTAGTTATAGGATACGCTGGTTAGATCAGTATTACAGTTCAAGGAAGGCTGTTTTAAGGGAAAATTTGAAGAAAGGACTTTAGGTAGCCTGAATAGTTTAACCTTGATTAACCGCTGCTGCTCTTGTGTGCTCCTGTGGCAACTCCGCGCTAATGCGCGCTTTATAGCAGGGGGCTGGAAAAAACAGGAAATGACCCAAAATGGCCAATGAATTACTAGTTGCTGTCTCTAACCACTCCTCTGAGGACAAACAGGCAGCTCAGTACTCCCCACTCTCACTGGTGAGTAAAGAAACTTCCCTCTGGCCACACAAGAAAATGGAGGAACACAGGAACCAAATACAAAGCCCAGGGATCAACAAATCTGGTCTCTGGGACATCTTGCTAGGAAAGTTAGGAAAGCAGAAGTATTTTTTTGTTTTTTTTAGTTTTTTTTCAAGAAACAACAGAAAATACAGTAAATGCTTTGTTCGACTAAATTGCTATCAAAGGCTAGTACACTTGAGTGTATTAGCCTGTTTGTTAACTTTTAAGCAAAACTTTAGCCAAGAAGTGCAATCAACAATTTAAGCACAGAAAAACAGGAAAAACAGGTAATATAACAGCAAAATAAGCACAAACAGTGGTCGAAAAGCACAATTAATCGAAAACAGCAATAAAAAATGCTAAAAAATACTTATAATCAAGAAAGTCGCTTTTTCTGCTCTCTGCTGCCTTAGGAACTCTGCAGGGGACCACGAGGAGCTATGCCAAGTTCTCTAATGCCAGAAAAGCCTGCCAAAGCACGCTTTATAGCAGGGGCTGGAAAAAACAGGAAATGACCCAAAATGGCCAATGAATTACTAGTTGCTGTCTCTAACCACTCCTCTGAGGACAAACAGGCAGCTCAGTACTCCCCACTCTCACTGGTGAGTAAAGAAACTTCCCTCTGGCCACACAAGAAAATGGAGGAACACAGGAACCAAATACAAAGCCCAGGGATCAGCAAATCTGGTCTCTGGGACAACTAGCTAGGAAAGTTAGGAAAGCAGAAGTATTTTGGTTTTTTTTAGTTTTTTTTCAACAAACAACAGAAAATACAGTAAATGCTTTGTTATTCGACTAAATTGCTATCAAAGGCTAGTACACTTGAGTGTATTAGCCTGTTTGTTAACTTTTAAGCAAAACTTTAGCCAAGAAGTGCAATCAACAATTTAAGCACAGAAAAACAGGAAAAACAGGTAATATAACAGCAAAATAAGTTTGCTTCAGGGGCAGAGGGCAAGGCCATTTCAAAGCAAACCATTTCCAAATGGATAGCACACTGCATCCATTTCTGCTACAAGCACTATGGAAAACCTACCCCACAGGGGATCAGACCACATTTCACTAGGGCTACTTCCACCTCTACAGCATTTCTCAGGGGAGTCACTACCAGGGACATTCTGGAAGCTGCAACCTGGAGTTCTGTACACACCTTCAACAAGCATTACCACTTACCTATTTTTTCTAAATCCAGAGCTGGATTTGCTACAGCAGTCTTAAAAGGCCTGCTAGCCAGCCTTAACACTTCTTGACTACCTTTACCCTTCCTCATCTTTGGGAATCAACCCAAGTGTGATGACTGCAACAGTGAAACACAAAGAGCATAGTACAGATGTTCTTCGTGTTTCACTGTTTCAGTCATCACATTTGGGTTATCTGCCTGCAGGTAGCCCTCAGCCGGCCTGAATACCAGAGTCTTGGATTCCTGCATCGGATGCTGTGTTTTCTTCCATGACATCAGGTTGTCGGTGGTATAAAACATGCAGCCAACGCCATTACATCAGTTTTTCTTGCCGTGCGGTGCCTGAAGCAGAAGCATTTCGCAAGTGCTGGTCCGCCGACTCCTGAAATTTTCTTTTTCAAGTTTCAGAACCGAAGTCTTCAAAAAAGCTGAGTACCCCATTGGGGATCCTTTTTCTTGCTTTAACCGATATCAGTAAAAGTTAACAATTGTCTTCCTGTGGAAAGCAAATACCTCATAAAGATTTTCATGTGTACTGCATTCCTTGCTTAGGCCCAGACCACAAAGTCCCTCGCTGTCGGTTTTGTGCCTTGTTCAACCCCGAACTATTCGTCGTCTGGCTATCTTTGCAGCAAATTATTTTGGTACTCTGTATCCGTACTCCAAAATGGCTTCGTTAAGCCATCCGACTACCGATCTTCCGAAAAAACGTAAAGATAAAGACAGACTGCATAGGTCCAAAACTGCCGATGACGCTTCCGTTAAGCTAGTCGCCAGGCGGCCGGTACTGAGTTAGGTGCTTTTGCAGCCCCTGATACCAACTACTTCAGATTTGCAGACCTCTACTAAGACCCATATAGAGTCCGGTATGCCGTGAGATTTTTCTTCGACTATGGAACCTGTGGATGTCTCTGCCTTGGATGGGTCTGGAGCCGCTGTGCAGGCACCGGCATCCGAGGGTGTATTCAGGCCTACAGACTTGCATTTTAAACCAACGCCATCTTCCTCCTCCAGGGCTAAAACTTGCACTACGCTTAAAAAAACGACGTTCAAACTGCATGCTTAGGTCCATATGCCTAAAAAACAAATGCTTAGAATGGCTGAAGACCTTATTACCGTAATTAGGGGTGAGCCAGCCTTCCCCCTCTAAGAGACCTAGAACTGATTTTCCTTCTGATCAGGAATGTGATATTTCTGTTTTTTCTGATTACCAGGATTTGACTTGATCTACCTATGAGGATTCTGATGCAAAGGATTCCATTCCCTCTGCTTTCCCTCCAGAAGATTTTTCTTTTGGTGAAACCTTGCACACACTTAGGGAGCATTTCCGCTGGGAAAGCCAGGATTACTCTGACTCCAAAAAGAGGGTTAGGGAATTCTTACTCCTTCAACACAGGCCTTTAGCTATCCGTCCTGTTCTGGACATTGTAGATGATGCTTTTTTGGAATCTAGCCTTTCCCTAGATACTTTATCTCCAGCTCCCAGAAAACCTGAGCGGTATTAGAGTACCTGACTCTCAAGTTCTTCTTCAAGAATCCTACAGCGGGTCCAGAGACCATTTCCCAAGGACCAAAAGGCATTAAGGCTACTGCTTCCAAAAATCCTACCCCTTCTGCTAGAGATTCTACAGCCTTGGACAGATGGGGTAAGAAGGTATACACTTCTGCTACTTTGGCCATTAGGGCTTTTAATTGCCAGTTTCATATGTTAAAGTACCAGCAACATATTATGGGACTACTTAAACAGAAAATGATGTTGATTCTGACTGTGCTGAACATAAAGAATTACAGGATTTAATGCATTCTGCAGAACAAGTTGGTAAACATACTTTGCAATGCTGTTTTGTCTCTCTAGAAGCTTCTTGCAAGGCTGCTGTTACTGGTTCTGTAATTGGAAGGCATGCTTGGCTTAAGGAGCAAAACTTGCCAGATCATGTTAAAGCTAAATTACTGGATGCTCCCTTAAACCAAGACTGCCCATTTGGCAACAAAGCAGAAGTCGTCCTCAAAAAGATGGATGAAAAAGCTAAATCTATGCAAACTGTTAAAGTTTTCCTACAAGTACAGCCTCCCAGATTTAGTAGGCATTGGCCTTCAAATAATTGGTCCTTTCCAGTCTCTTCCAGGCATTCTTAGTCCAAACCCAGGAACAGCAGACCACCTAGGTTACAGTCTCAGGCCTAAGCAGTGGGGGGCTCCCACTTCCAAAGCAGGGAGTAGTAAGCCACCCCGCTACGGAAAAATGGCACAATGACTTAACCCTTCCAAGTCCTGCTCAACTGCTTGCCCCCTTAGGAGGAAAACTCGCCCTGCATGCAAAAAACTGTGAAGCATGCAAAAAACTTTGAATTCATTACCCAGGACAAATGGGTTTTGAATGCAGTTTCCCAAGGGTACAGATTCCACTTCCACATCCTACCAACGCCAAATGTTTGGCCAGACCTACCCCCAAATCAGTGGGCGGAGGACCAACAGCAGGTTCTCTCTCTAAGTATCAGGGCTATTCAACCTGTCCCAGCAGAACAAAGGGAACAAGGTTTTTATTCAAGACTTTTCCTGGTACCCAGAAAAGACAGCTCCTTGCGTCCTATCCTGAACCTCTCTATTCTAAATACCACCTTTCTGGTAATCCAAAAAAGAGTGAAAGGCACCAAACCAAACTAGTAAATAGAAAATAAGTACCAACCCACTATGAAACAATGAAGCCACAGATCAAAATGTGGGTGAGGCACTTTAATTAACCCAGTAGGCACTGCAAACTTGCACGAATAAAACAACAAGCACATAAATGTATCCACAGTTTGCGTTTTTGTTTCCAACACTTCTTCAGATGTGGGCTAGATGAACATATCTCAATTGCTACCCTACTCAAATTAAGGTCTGCCAAATTATAAATTCACAATTTTATAAATTTTAAGAATCATTATTTATTAATTTATTTAAAATATGACAGTTTTTGTAATATATGTGTAAGGGAATTTATTCTTTGCTAGATGCAGTCTTTTTCATGTAGTTATTTATTATACATTTTGTTATGAAATACATAAGTAATTGTTTTTTATTTTATTTGTTGTAATTTTCTCAATGACCAGTAGAGGGAAGTCTATGCTTTTTTTATATTAACCTTGCTTTTAAGGTTTTTATAATTACAAGTTGGTTTTTAATTATTTATAGTACAAGTTTTATGAAGAATTATACATCTACTCCACATATTAATTATTCATCTATTTATTGATTCATTTAGTTGTCGAAAGTATTTATAGTGCTGCCACCTTTTCAGCGGGCCAGAGTGGGACATGGGGGAGTAGCCAATATGACACTGGCCACACCCTCTACCATGATGTCACCACAGGAGCAGTGAAGGAGATGCTGTTATGGGTACGACGGATGGCTGCTGGAGTGGCTGGTTGGCCGGCTGCTGGAGTGGCTGGTTGGCGAGCTGCTGGAGTGGCTAGCTGACTGGCTTGGCCGGCTGCTGGAGTGGCTAGCTGACTGGCTTGGCCGGCTGCTGGAGTGGCTAGCTGACTGGCTGGCCAGCTGCTGGAGTGGCTAGCTGACTGGCTGGCCGGCTACTGGAGTGGCTAGCTGGTTGGTGGGAGTAGCAGCTGGCTGGATGAATGGTTGGATGAATGGATGGCTGGCTGGCTGGATGAATGGATAGATGGATGGCTGGCTGTATGGATGGCTGGCTGGCTGGCTGGCTGTATGGATGACTGGCTGCATAAATGGCTGGCTGGCTGCATGAATGGCTGGCTGGCTGCATGAATGGCTGGCTGGCTGCATGGATGGCTGGCTGGCTGCATGGCTGGCTGGCTGCATGGATGGCTGGCTGCATGGATGGCTGGCTGGCTGGCTGCATGGATGGCTGGCTGGCTGGCTGCATGGATGGCTGGCTGGCTGGCTGCATGGATGGCTGGCTGGCTGCATGGATGGCTGGCTGGCTGCATGGATGGCTGGCTGGCTGGCTGCATGGATGGCTGGCTGGCTGGCTGCATGGATGGCTGGCTGGCTGCATGGATGGCTGGCTGGCTGGCTGCATGGATGGCTGGCTGGCTGGCTGCATGGATGGCTGGCTGCATGGATGGCTGGCTGGCTGGCTGCATGGATGGCTGGCTGGCTGGCTGCATGGATGGCTGGCTGGCTGGCTGCATGGATGGCTGGCTGGCTGGCTGCATGGATGGATGGCTGGCTGGCTGCATAGATGGCTGGCTGGCTGGCTGGCTGCATGGCTGGCTGGCTGGCTGCATGCATGGATGGCTGGCTGGCTGGCTGGCTGGCTGCATGGATGGCTGGCTGGCTGCATGGATGGCTGGCTGGATGGATGGCTGGCTGGCTGGCTGGCTGCATGGATGGATGGCTGGCTGGCTGGTTGGAAGAATGGATGGATGGCTGGCTGACTGGTTGGCTCGTTAGAAAAAAAAATCTCTCTTTTTTTTTTAGCGGCTGTAGAAGCGCTTAAAGCAAAGCGCTCCTACAGCTGCAATCTTTGCAGGGCTCTTCCTGCCCCAATCCCCACCCCTTTCATGAATTGCAGCCAATTGCACGAATTACAGCACCCAAACCTAACAGGCAGCAGCTTTGCCTGCTGGTCTGGGTTGGTGACAACTGAATTGCTATGGAAAAGCCAGAAGTAATTGCGGCTTTTCCACGGCAATTCAGTGCGATTGAAAAGCGGGACTTTTCAAGTCCCACTACTTTCCACAGTGGGCAATAGGATGAGGCAGTTCAACCCGTGAGTGTCCCACTGACAACAGGACGGGTGGAAACCTTAAATATTTATTTGTGTTTTTACATATTTATCTGTAAGTCAACCCTTGTATGGGTTTTAATAGTATGAATTTTCATGTGCCCCATTACAAAAATGATTGGTTTGTTTGTTAATGATGTCATTGTTTGATGTACTTAAATTAGTGTGTTTTTAATCTAGCCCACATCTGAAGAAGTGTTGTAAACGAAAACTCAAACTGTGTATACGTTTATGTGCTTGTTGTTTCATTTGTGTGAGTTTGCAGTGCCTATTGTGTTCATGTGGCTTCATTGTTTCACCATGGGGTTGGTACCTTTCTGGTAGTCCCAAAAAGTCAAAATGCTAACACTTCAACAGCTGCTTCTTATGCTAGGCATAAGCTTACCTGTACATTCCAATAAGGGAATCTTGCAGGAAATACCAGTTCTCTGCATTTCCCTTTGGATTATCTACTGCGCCCAATTCGCAAAGTGTCTAGCTCCAGCCATTGCATTTTGCATGCAAAGAAATATTCAGATATTCCCATACTTGGACGATTGTCTGATTCTGGCAGAAAGCCAGGACTTGCTATTAAAACAGCTGGCATTCGTAAAGAAACGTCTAACCTCCATTTGAGCCAGCTGCAACTGCAGAGTTGAAATTCCTTTCTTGGAAAACAGCCTTCCTTCTAGCCATCACTTCAGCAAGAAGAGTGTCTGAATTACAGGCCCTCATGGCAGTGGAACCCTTCATTATCTTCCATGCAGACAGGGTTTCCCTCAGGACCAATCCTTCCTTTATGCCCAAGGTGTTGTCTAGTGTGGCCCTAAATCAGTCCATTCATTTGCTTATTTTTTTTTCCTAATCCACAAAACAAAGGAGAACGAATACTGCACTCTTTGGATGTGCACAGACAACTTAGATTTTATTTGGATAGGACTAAGCCTCTCAGAAAATCTGAACAGCTGCTAGTTGGCTTTGCTGCAGGGGCAGAGGGGAACGCCATTTCAAAGCAAACCATTTTTAAATGGATAGCCCATTGCATTCATTTCTGCTACAAGCACCATGGAAAATCTACCCCACAGGGGATAAGATCACATTCCACCAGGGTTGCATCTACCTCTGCAGCCTTTCTCAGAGGAGTCCCTACCAGAGACATTCTAGAAGCTGCTACCTGGAGCTCCGTACATACCTTCACCAAGCATTACCACATGCCTATTTTTTCTAAATCCAGAGCTGGTTTTGCCACTGCAGTCTTGCAGAGCTTAATAGCTTTCCCTAATGCTCTCTAACTTCCTCCCGTCTTCCTTAGCTTTGGGAATCAACCCAAATATGATGACTGCAACAGTGAAACACGAAGAACATAGTACAGTTGTGTACAACTACCATAAATGTAGATGTTCGAGTGTATTCACTGTTGCAGTCCTGGTTACCCTCCCTCCAGCCTCCTGACTTCTTTTGGCTCTACCTTTCCTTCTTGTTTGGTGTATTTAACCTTTCTGGTGTATTTGCTTTGTGATGGAGGTGTACCATATCATATAATTGATTCCCTTTGTGGAGGCACCTGACATCTGGGGCAAGAAAAACTGTCGTAATTGCATCAGCTGCATGTTTTAGACCCCTGATGACCTGATGTCCTGATGTCATGGAAAAAGAGACCGCATTCGGCACAGGAATCCAAGACTCTGGTATTCAGGTATGCTGAGGGCTACCTGCAGACAGATGACCCAAATGTGATGACTGCAACAGTGAATACATTCGAACATCTACATTTATGGTAAGTGTACACAACTGTACTTTGTGCACACTTACCATAAATGTAGATGTTCGAGTGTTTTCACTGTTGCAGTCCTGGTTTCCCTCCCTCCAGCCCCCTGGTTTTCTCTATCTTTTCTATCTTTCCTCTCTATGGCTATTTTTAATGGCAGTGATATTTACTTTTTACTGGTGGTGTTCCCCACCATGTACTAGCTTCTTGTTTCAGGGGCTCCTGACATTTGGGCCTAGAAAAACTGATGTAATGGCCATGGCTGCCTGTTTTATACCCCTGACAACCTGACGACATGGAAGAGACAACAGCATCCGATGCAGAAATCCTAAGACTCTGGTATTCGGGCCGACTGAAGGCTACCTGAAGTGTGATGAGTGCAACAGTGATTACACTCAAACATCTACATTTATGGTAAGTGCACACAACTGTACTTTCCACATCCTCTGGCCTTATCTAGTATATCCACCCTGGGTGTTGTCCATATCTTTTATCACGTGTATGGTCAGCATAACGCTCAACCTCTTAGTGCAAAGAATTTGGAAAAAGCCCGACAAAATGTTGGGACAAATGCCCAAAAATAAGGACATACTGTAAATTTTGCTCTTATAAACTTTAAGTTGCCAGAGTAGCTGGTTTTGTTTTTAACATACATTTTCTGAAGGATTTAAAGTCTGAAACTCAAATGTATGTCGTCATTTAGTGACTTCAGTCCGCAGATCATCCCAGTGATTTAGCAGAAAAACACAAATTTTGACGAACAGACCAAAAATATGAGCCAAAAATCTGGACATTCTGCGAAAATGTGGACAGTTGAGAGTTAATGCTGGTCAGCCTCACTGGTACCTGCAAATGCTTAAGTAAACTGCATGGCTTTTCCAATTTTGATTGTAGTCAGGTCTGTCCCTGTTGTTCATATTCTGTCCTCTTCACTGAAACAGAGTACCAGGAAAGTTAGTAAGTGGATAAGGTTTCCTCCAGGTGTTTGGACCCTTTCTGAGACCCTCTTGCATTGGTTATTAGATTTTTTTTTGCAGACTAGTTTCACAAGTGATCCAGATTCTCCCTCACTAAGGTGAAATTAGCAGCCATTTTGAGTTTTTGTTTAGAGCAGAATCAGACTTCTGTTGCTTCCTTAAAGATTTTCAGGGGGTTTCAGAAAGGAACCTTCCTTTTAAGACCCACAATCAGCGACCAGCACCCCCCCCCCCCAGGACGTTACTGTCATGCGTCAGACTTCCTGCCTCTACAGTAGATCTAAAATTTATTTCCATGTTGGAAAACTGTGTTTGGTGGCTGTTACATCTGCAAGGAGGATTTTGGAATTACAAGCCTTATTATATAAACATCCATATGTAGATTTTCCTAAGGACAAGAGTATCTTTGAGAACAAATTCCCACTTTCTCCCATAGGTGGCCTCTGAAAAGCCTTAATCTAACTATTAGTCTACCACTGTTTTCCCAAAAATTATTTAACAAAGGGGAATGTATCGTGCATTTGGTAGACATACATCATAAACTCTGGTTTTATTTACATAGGGCAACGGATATCAGGAAGTCTGATCAACTTTTCCTTGCTTTTTCAAAACTAAGTTTGGTCAAGGAGTTTCTTACTGCATTATCTTTGTGTATAAAAAAAATTGGTACTGACCTGACTTTACATGGCAAACTGAAGGCTCATTCTACCAGAGTGGTAGCTACTTTCACTGCTTGTATGGGGTGGGGTCTCTCTTAATGAGATTTGTGAGTTAGCTACTTGGTCTACTCTTCATACCTTTGTGTTGCACTACAGAGTTGTGTGTATAGTCCAGATCTTGTACATCTTTTGCTTCCTCCGTACTCAGGAATATGCTTCCATGATTCCACCCAGGTATTCGGCTGCTTGAGGATCTGTCTCAAAGGTTAAATCAGATGAATACAGACATCAGATACAAATATGTACAGACCGTAATGCTATGTCAGTTTTGTCTTGTTTTTGTCCAGTTCATCAACCCTCCCTACACCTACCTGCCTAAATTGTCACTTTTTAACGTCATTCAAACAGTTGGCTCTGATCAGGGGCCTTGTCCTTGGGCAGCCTTTTCTTGCTGCTGTTCATGATCTTACCATTATTGATCATTATGTCAAGTAAGTGTGTTCGTTTTTTTTGGGTAGAATCTTGCCATTTATAAGCAGGCAAACTCGAGTTGAGGTACTCAGGGGAACTGAAGGAATTATGGGTAGGGGAGGAGTCAAATTCCCTGGATCCAAGCTTCTGAGAAAACACCGAGGTTGGATCTGATAACCCAAAGGTTGAACCAAATGAAAACAAGACAGCACAGATCTAATGTTATGGTAAGTGCATAACTTTAGTTTTCTTCCCAGAACAAAAAATAAATAAATAACTATAAGAACTTTATAAACCCTAATTGTTCACAGGCAACTCCGATATTACTTGGACAGGATTACAAAAAAAAAAGCTTCAGGACTGCTGATCAACTGTTTATTTCTTATAAAGATAAACAAAAGAAAAAGGACAGTTTGTATTGGTTGTTCTCACCAGAAGAAGAAGCAAGCATAGCGTCAAGGTCCCATGTACCAGGGCTCTGCCTACTTCTGTGGCTGTTTGGAAAGGGGTGGATGTAGAAATGCACTAGAGGCAGCAGCTTGGTCTGTAAACATCTGTGCCAAGCACCATGAAGTCGATTCCTTATGTAGGACCAGATCAGGCTTTGTCAGGACTATTCTCCAGGGGTTCCTGGACTCTGATCCTTCTTCCTTTATTTCTAAGCTCTGGTATTTGTCCCATGTAGCTTAGGTTACTGCAACAGTGATCTAATGATGAACATTTTACGGTCATGTAAGTAAACTTACCATAAAAGTAGGTGTTTGAATAGATCACTGCTGAAGTAAGAACACCCTGCCCCCCCCCCCATCCCTCTCTTTTTTTGCTGTTTTTGTGCCAGGGTGTGGAATTTTTGTTTTACTTTTCATATCTGAAAGGGATTGATCCTCTGTCTTCTGTGGAAGGAAAGTTCTGAAGTTTTAGTGCACTAGCCACCGATTTATTTTTCTATTCTCCTCAAGGTGTATAGTGGCTAGGATGTGTTTAAGGTGCCCTAAAGCTTTGGAAGCTGGCTGGTTGGTCGATCTTTGGCTGGATGTCCCATATAATTCAAGCTACTTCTGCAGTGATTTATTCAAATATCTGCTGTTATGGTAAGTTTACTTAATGTATCAATACAGATTTTAGGGTTATCTAGTCTGCTTCCTTATATTGTAAAGGTTAAAAAGCATCACTGTGTTCATAGGCATCTTTATTTCACTGTCACAACAGTTATTACTTTTAATATGTTTCTTTTTGTAAGTTTTATTTATTTTGTGACTCTTTTTAGTTTCTTCGGGAATATTTGCACATGTACTCCTCTTGCAGCTCTTAAAAAAAAGAGGAGGGCATACAGTGCACCCCCCCATTTTGTCCTCCATAAACTGCAGCTGAGACTGCATCCATGAGCCCATAGGGTCCTCTAAATTCTTTAAAAATTCAAACATTGGGATCAATGTCCATCTCCATCTAATATGAATATTATGACTTCTGTAGCGATGATCTTCCTATTCAGACATATACTGCTGTGGTCAGTATATTCGCACATCTGTGCTTTTTATATATGGAAAAATATCAGTATGTGTAGTCTGTTGGAGGAGTATGCCTGTGTAACCTTTGAAGCCGAAATATGCTCTGTTTGTAAATATTATTCTTCACTGCACATCTTGACTTTCATTCTGGACAGGTTTATGTCTCAAAGAACAGAAGAGAGTTTGGTTTGCTGATGGTATTTTGCCAAATGGAGAAGTAGCGGATACAACAAAACTGACATCAGGAAGCAAGAAATCATCAGTGGACCTTAGTCCAGTCAGTCCTGTGCTACAAGAATCACAGATGGTAAGGGAAAATTGTCATCTCACTCTCTCTTTGTTTTAGGATTTGTTGTCATTTAACTGGAGACTTTACTGTATGCGCAATATATGAAGCACATTTTTCTTCCACTAATACTAATGTGTGAAATATATTCAACTCTGTCACTGCTGAAGAGTTTAGCAGTTTGTATCTGCTTTTCTTTTTATATTTTACTGGTATGGCATAACATTTTAGTCACAACATTGTCTTCTTTGGAGGCAATCCGTGTAGCACGAGGGCATTTTATTTTATTGACACCTTCCTTGGGCTGTGGGATATGCAGCCTGCTTCACTATGGGGGCCACACTACCTTCCCCTTTGCACATGCTCAATGAAGGCTGCTGTCAGTTTGCAGCTTATTGCACCGTACGCCCACCCCTAGGTCATGAGCATGCATCCTCTCTGTAGAACACTGCTGTGCCCCCTTTTCCATACCTACAGTGGGGACACCTAGTCTCCCTTCAAGCTCCACTAAGTGCCCATGCTGTTAATCAAGCTGTGCTGACTCATAGTCTGTGCTTTATCCCTGTATGCCAAAGGAGCCCATTCAGTTCTCTTTGCTGCAAGAAGGAATCCATTCAGTCCCATGTTGTCATTTGGGTCCTTTCCAGGTGACTTCCAGAGAGAAGGAAGTAGCCAATTTGGCAATATTTATTGACTCTAAAATTGTTATTTTGCTGTATTGTGATAGTTGATACTGGATTTGTCTTTGAGGTATGTTATTTCTCCTTCCATGTCACTGTTACAGTATTCTTTACAATAGGGATCCCCTGCCTAGGACAGCCTGATGTCCGGGCAGTATACCAAATCACTTCGGTGGTAATGGGTACGCTGTATGTCTCACACATGCTCCCTGCACACAGAGTAGGGCATAAAGTTGACATCCGGATATAGAATCCTCAGGACTTCTTTGCCACCAGTCTGTATACCATCTTTGATCACTGGTCTGAGCGCTCTTTCGCTGCTGGTTACCAAACTGCTTGCATATAAGTGCCCTGTTGGGGTGTTTTGATTTTTTTATCTTTGTTTTGTCATGTTCTGGTTGTTGATTTCTTGTCATCCAGAAAGGAAAAATGCTAGTGTGGGAGACAGTGTCCCCCTAAAGATAGTCTTTTGAGCAGTGTTTGTTCTGTTTAGTTGCTTCCCATGGCCATGTCTTGTGCAATTTGCCAGACTTTCATCCCTAAGAAGTTGCTTAGTTGGCTTTCTTCCGTAGCTGTTTACTTAGAAAGCCAACAATTTAAACTGTTGGCTAGAGACACTAAGGGAAGGATCTTCACAGACCGAGGATCAGCCATCTGCAAAGAATAGGCCCAAGAAAGCAGTTGTCTCTTGAGGCTACTGAAAGCCCGGAGGATAATACAGTTTCCTTGTCTGATTCCTCTGCTGTGACCTCTTTGGAGGCTTGCACAGGTCCGACTTCACACATGTCCCTGGAGGCCTTGCAGACGTCTGTCTCTTATGTAGAGGGGGGATCGCGGCTGATAATTACTGAAGGGCTTAGGGGTGCTCCTTAGATATCAGTGAAGGAAGAAGTTCCGACTGCAATAATAGTGTTCAGGGGTCAGAGCCTCCTAAGTTGTTTAAGGCTGATGCCCCTCTCAAAAAGAAGCAGAAAACTAAACGCATTTCTCCTGCTCTTAAAGATCTTCAGAGTGAATGGGAAAACTTCACGCAAGGCCTATTCAATGCCCTTATCGCTCTAAAGCCTTCACAGGGGGTTTCTGTTCCTCCTCCTCCTAAGTCTTATACTCTTAAGAAGCCTAGGGAACAGGATTCCTGGGAAGAAGATGTAGATTCTGATGGAGAATCCTTGAGTTATTCTTCTCATATTCCTTCTCCCTTGGATTGTGGTTATAAGCAAGAAGAGTCTTATCAGTCCTGACTCTCCTTTTGAGGAGATTTCTTTTGGTGACGCTATTTTCAGAATGATAGATATTTTCAAATGAGACTGCACTCAGTTGTCTGATGTTCACAAGAGATGCTATGAGCTTCTGCAGATGGAGTCTCCTAAGCCCTCTGCTGTCCCTCCTGATGTCCTTCAAGGATGCATCTGCAGTCATCACATATGGGTTGTCCTGCCTCAGGCAGCCCTTCGGTCGGCCGGATTCCAAAGTCTGGGTCCGGCGTCGGCTGATGTTGCACTTTTCCTGACGTCAGAGCGCCTGGGTATAAAAGCATCAGCCGACGCCATCTTCCTCAGTCTTTCTTGCCACGTGGTGCCCGAAGCAGAAGCAGTTTGCAAGTGCCGGTCGGCCAGCTCCTGTAATTCAGCTACCGAAGACTTCAAAAAGCTAAGTACCCTGTTGGGGACTCTTTCTTGCCTCAGCCGATGTCAGATAAAGTTAATAATTGTTTAACTTGTGGGAAACAAATACCTCATAAGGATTTCCACTCTTACTGCCTACCCTGTTTAGGCCCAGACCACGACGTCTCGGCCTGTTCAGCCTGTGCTTCCTTCAACCAACGCACTCTTAGACGTCGGGCGGAGTTTGCAGAGGAATTTTTTGGGGCTAGTTTTTCATATAAGATGCCGTCGGAGACTCCGACTTCTCATTTAGTTAAGAAACGGAAGGACAAGGGCCGACACACTCTGGCCGCGGTATCGGCTGAAACCACGGCCAGGCCTACCGCGAGTGTCTCGGTCTCTGCTGAAACCGAGTCCTTGGTACTTCCTATTACCGAAACCGCTCAACCGACTACCTCGGTCCCAGAGGCCCCGGCTGAGTCTGTTATTGAATTTCCAACAGAAACTGGTGTCCTGGAACCTTCTGATATCATTCCTTTAGACAAATCTACACCAGCACGTGGTGCAGCCAGGCCTCCTGTATCCATGCCCATTAAGGCATTCTCCAGGGCTAAAGCTGCTAAACTCTCAAAAGCTTTGCCTCCCAAGGTTATCCCTCAGGGACCCTCAACTGGTGCACAGATTCTAAACTTAGCAGAGGATCTTATCTCCTTAATTAGGGGCTCTCAACCTCATCCAGACAGGGGCTCTCAACCTCCTCCAGACAAAAGACCCAGGGATGAGACCTCTGATACCCACTCCTCAGATGAGGCCTCTGATGGCTGTACTCTCTCGGACCACCAGGAGGAGGCGTTTTCGGCCTACAAGGATTCTGATGCAGAGGAATCTATTGCCTCGGCCTCCCCTCCTGAAGAGTTTTCCTTTGGGGAGACATTACACAACATGAGAGAGCATTTCCAATGGCAGGGCCAGGAATTCTCTGATTCCAGGAAAAGATTAAGGACCTTTTTACATTTGCCTCAGCATAGGCCTTTAGCTATTCCTCCTGTTTTGAATGTCATTGATGATGTGTACTCTGACTCTAGCACAACCTCTGATTCTCTCCCTCCGGCTCCTGCCAAACCCGATAGGTACTACAGGGTCCCGGACTCGCATCTTTACCTTTACAAGGCCCACTCTGCTGATCCAGAAACTATTTCCCATGGCCCTAAAGGGGTTGCAGCTGCCACTGCTAAAAATTCCTCTCCCCTCTGAAAGGGAGTCCAGAGCTTTAGAGAGATGAATTAAAAAAGTGTATACTTCTGCTACTCTTTCTATGAGGGCATTAAATTGTCAGTTTCATATGATACAGTACCAAGAGTATTTGTTAGATGAATTGCATAAAAAACTGTCTTCACCTGACCCCCTAGACCGCAAGTCACTTCAGGATCTGGTACATAACTCACAACAGGTTAGCAACCATTTCTTGCAATGTGGTTATGGTGCATTGGAAGCTTCATGTAGGTCAGCTATGACTGGCTCAGTCATACGTAGGCATGCTTGGCTGAAGGAACAATCTCTGCCAGACCATGTTAAAGCAAAGCTGCTGGATGCTCCTCTGGAGAAGCAAAAGTTATTTGGCTCCACGGCTCAGGAGGTCCTAAAGAAATTTGAAGAAAAGGCAAAATCCATACAAACAGTCAAAGATTTTCTCGAAGTACAACCACCAAGATTCAGCAGGAATTGGCCTTCCAAGAATTGGTCCTTTCCAGACACAGAGAGGTTTCAGAGAGGCAAGAACAGGCGTGCCAGAGGTAGAGGGCAAGCTAGAGGCTCCTACAGAGGACGTCAATGGCAGCCTCCCAACCAGAGAGGTAATGCAGGACCTTCAACTGCTGCACAAGGATAGGCTCAATGACTTTACTTTGACACCGCCAACCAGGGCTCAATTGGAAGCACCTTTGGGCGGAAAGCTTTCTTTATTCTCAGAAAATTGGCACAGTATTACAAGGGACAAATGGACACTACAAATAATAGACAAAGGATACAGGTTTCATTTCCACACATTACCAAAAAGAAAGGGCATGCCAGACCTGCCACCGAATCAAAGGGCAGAGGCTTTGAAGCAAATTTCCAGCTTAATGCAAATGAAAGCTATAGAAAAGGTTCCTCTCACAGAACAAGGCCAAGGATTTTATTCCAGACTATTCCTTGTTCCAAGAAAAGAAAAACAATGGAGGCCTATTCTCGACTTGTCCGCACTGAATACTTATCTCATTGTGCCAAAGTTCAAAATGCTGACTCTACAGCAGCTCCTTCCCGTGCTGGGCAAGGGGTCTTTGCTGGTAACTCTAGACCTCAAGGAGGCATACCTGCATGTCCCTATCAGACAAAGTTGCAGAAGACCCCTCAGATTTCTTGCAGGGTCAGAGCATTATCAATTCTCAGCATTGCCCTTTGGCTTATCTACTGCGCCCAAAGTATTCACGAAATGCCTGGCATCAGTAATTGCACATTGCAGACTTCAGGGGATTCAAATATACCCATATCTGGACGACTGCCGTATACAAGCGGACAGCCAACAAACTTTGGTAAAACACTTGAATTGTGCCATCCACCTACTTCAGGCCTTGGGATATACAGTCAACTTTCACAAGTCAAGACTTGTTCCAGCCCAAAGAATAACCTTTCTGGGTGCAGATCTAGATACAACCACCCAAATGGCCTTCCTCACAGAAGAAAAACAAAATCAACTACCAGATTACTTCAAAAATCTGACAAGACAAACCCAGCTGACTGCAAGGAAAATCCTGCAGGCCCTGGGTTACATGGCTTCTTGCATCCTTCTGGTTCCGCAAGCAAGACTACATATGAGGAAACTACAAGGTACCTAAGGAGTTTATGGACTCAGCACAGTCACAGCCTGGAAACTTTTATACCACTCATTCCTTGCCTTCAAAAGGAATTTCTGATGTGGGCTCAAGCAAGCCAGTGAAACAGGGGTCTGCCTTTCAGCAAACCAATAGCCAGCCAAACCATTACAACAGACGCTTCAGACCACGGATGGGGAGCGCACATGGAGGGCAGATGCATTCAAGGTCTATGGTCACAAAAAGAGCTACGCATGCACATAAACCAAAAGGAAATGCTGGCAGTGATACATGCAGTCGAAGCCTTCAAACCCTTTCTGCATCATGGCCATCTGCTAATAAGGACAGACAACACCACGGTTATGTGGTACATAAACAAGCAAGGAGGCACCCATTCCTATCCTCTTTGCAGGCTGGCAGTGAATCTATGGGAACTTTCCTTGAAACTCAATATACAGCTACAATCCCAGTTTGTGCCAGGGAAAGACAATATACTGGCGGACAGCTTAAGCAGAAATACCATGGATGCACACGAATGGATGCTGCACCCAGACATCCTTATACAGATAACACAATCATGGGGGAGACCGGACTTAGATCTTTTTGCCTCCCCCCACAATCATCAACTGAAGAAATTCTGCTCAAGGGCATACCACCTACAAGCATGGAAAGTGGACGCCCTCTCTTTCAGCTGGAGAACTCTTAACAGTGTATGCATTTCCACCTCTCCCATTAATGACCAAGGTTTTACTGAAGATCAGGACAGAGCAGCCAAAAGTGATTCTGATAGTTCCGGACTGGCCAAGACAGCACTGGTACCCACTGTTAAAGAGCCTGTCACGCACGAAACCATGGCTTCTTCCTCTATGGCCATTTCTACTGACACAGCACAATTACAAGACTCTGCATTCCAACCTGAAAACCTTGCAACTAACAGCCTGGAAAATACCTTGACTCCTCCTCAGGACAAGCTATCCCAGAGAGTGAAATATATTAGGGAAGCTCGCCGGCCTTCCACAAGAAAGGCATATTCAGCAAAATAGAAAAGATTTCACATTTGGAACACCACAAAGGGCCTAGACGTGACAGTGATGAACATGGCACATATCCTGGAATACTTGGCAGAAATGTTCCACAATGATCTGTCTTACTCTTCCATTAAAATTCATGCTTCAGCAATTTCAGCAGAGTACAATACTGATCCACCTGTCTTCTCTCATCCTCTCCTAAGACAGTTTCTAAGAGGAATCAAAAACATCAGTCCTCCAAGGAAACCACTTCTACCTACTTGGGACCTTAACTTTGTGTTGGAAAAACTAACACTGCCTACCTTTGAACCAGCAGCATCTGCAGAACTACAGTTCCTGTCTTGGAAGACTGCTTTCCTTCTGGCCATAACCTCAGCAAGAAGAGTATCTGAGTTACAGGCCCTTATGGCAGTACAGCCATTTCTTATTTTTCATCAGGACAGAGTTTCATTGAGAACCAATCCTACATTTATGCCAAAGGTGGTATCAAGGGTTTCATTAAATCAAGCTATTCACTTGCCTACCTTCTTTCCAAATCCACAAAACAAAGGGGAGAAACTTCTGCACACCCTGGACATACACAGACAGTTGCGCTACTACTTGGACAGAACTAAAGGTTACAGAAAAACTGACCAGCTGCTGGTAGCATATGCTGCTGGTACACAAGGAAAAGCAATTTCCAAACAGACAATTTCAAAATGGATTGGGAATTGCATTCGTTTTTGTTACTCCTTTCATGGAAAGACTGTGCCAGCTAACATTAGACCTCATTCCACGAGAGCCACAGCCACCTCCACAGCCTTCTTAAGAGGGGTGGCTACCAAGGACATTTTAGAAGCTGCTACATGGAGCTCCGTGCATACATTTGCCAAGCATTACAATTTACCTTTATATTCCAGATCCAGAGCAGGCTTTGCTACGGCAGTCCTGCAGGGCATTTTAGCTACACCATCCTTTACATAGTTCCTCCACCCCAGATTGGCTATGGTATTCTACCCATATGTGATGACTGCAGATGCATCCTTGAAGGACATAGTACAGTTTTGTACCTACCATAAATGTAGATGTCCGATAGGTATGCATCTGCAGTCAGGTTTACCCTCCCTCCTTCCACTCTGTGGTATTTCTTGGGTACTTACCCCTCTTATAGCTAGCTGGGGTGATCTATTATGGTGTATTTGTTTTTATATTATTGTGCATGTTTGGATTTTTAAATGCATCTCTCCAAATTTAGCCTTCCTTAGAGGGCACCTGGCATCTGGGGCAAGAAAAACTGAGGAAGATGGCGTTGGCTGATGCTTTTATACCCCAGGTGCTCTGACGTCTGGGAAAGTGCGCCATCAGCCGACGCCGGACCCAGACTTTGGAATCCGGCCGACCGAAGGGCTGCCTGAGGCAGGACAACCCATATGTGATGACTGCAGATGCATACCTGTCGGACATCTACATTTATGGTAGGTACAAAACTGTACTTTCTTGCTGCCTTGCTGGATGCATTTTCCACTGCTTCTCAGGCTTCTGATTCCCATCCCCCTGTTCACCAAAAAACTGACAGGTTTTATAAAATACCTGATGATTGTAATATTCTTTAAGTGCCCTTCAGCTTACCCATCTGTGGCATCAGTGGCCTCTGATAAACCCTGTAAATTGTTGCCTTCTACAAAATAGCTTCCCTCTGGCAAGAACAGGAAAACCATGGAGAGGCTCGGTAAGAAAGTGTATACTTTTGCTACCTGGCATTTAGAGCTGTGAACTGTCAGACGCACATGACCAGGTATGTTTTGGCTCTTCTCTTTCAGGCTGTTCAGGCTACTTCAGATCTTTCTGATTATGAGGGGAAGGCCTCTGCTCTTTCCTTGATAGGGACTTCTTCCCAGGTTGCTCACCATTCCATTAAATGCAGTTATGATGCAGCTGATGCTTTGTCTAGGGCTACTGCTTTTGGTGTTCTTGGCTCAGACTTCAGCCTTTCCCTGATGGTTTTAAGGCTGAACTGATGTATGCTCCTCTGGATGATAAGCATTTGTTCGGTACTGCTGCTGCAGAGTTAAGTCACTGCAGGAAAAGTGTAAGGCCTTACAGGTACTGAAGCATATTTTTGTTTCACCTGTTCCCAAATTTCAAGCCTGCATTTGTTAGAAGACTATTCCCCAAAGGTGAGAAGGGCTCCTCCTGCTAAGGCTACCCAAACTACTACTGCTGAGAAGCCTCCTTTTCCTGACAAACCAGGTGCTGTATGACTATCCTGTTGTTCTCAGTTACATCCCGCTTTCTTGACATCTTTCCCTGTTTCCTTCCTCTTTGGTTAAACATCACTAAAGACTCCTGTGTTCTTTCCATAATTCTTTCCATAATTCGCTAGGGTTATTACATGGCTTGGAAATCCCACCTCCCCTATTTTGGGCATTCTTCAGCCTCCTCAGGAACAACTGACTTTTTCAGAGGTGCTTCAGGGCCTTGTTAGCTCAAGGAACAATTCAAGAGGCTCCAGACTCCTCAGAAGGGAAAGAAGGCTCCTGGAGACCCATTCTGGATCTTTCAAAAGTAAAAACTTATTTTAAGGTTTCTTCCTTTTGGATGCACTCTCTTCAGACTTTGTTTCCTCTCTTACTTCGTTTTTCTAGTTTTCCTGGATCTGACGGATGATTATCCACCTATTCCCATTCATCCCCTTTTCAGGAAGTTTTTACATTTCTATTGGTTCCTGGCATTTTCAGTTTTCTGCTTTCCCCTTTGCCCTCTCTACTGCCCCATGGGTCTTCATCAAGCACCTAGCCCATGTGATGCTTTCTGTAATTTAAGAGGTATACAGGAAGTCTTTCCTAACCTGGAAGACTTGGTCACTCGGGCCTCTTCTCTAGAGGTTTTACTTCAGCATCTACACTTTACTGTTTCTGTAAATTTCCAAAAATCATTCCTGACTCCACAGGATCATGTTCTGGGTTGCAGGCTCCAGACTTCTAATGCTGGCATCCCTGCCTCTCCTAAGGCTTTAACTCTGATTGTTTTCTTTCAATCTCTTCTTCCTCTAGCTTCAGTTACAGCCACAGAATTTCTAAGGGCTCTGGGTTACATGGCTTTTACCATTTTTATACTTCCTCTGGCCAAGCTCCATATGAGAAAGCACCAGTGGCTTCTAAAGTCAGTTTGGCTTCGACAGTCTCATCCTTTAGATTTTGTAGTCCCTCTTCTTCCATGCCTCAAGCTGGAACTTCAGTGGTGGATCCCCCAGTTGTCCCTCAACCCGGGGCTTCCTTTTCAACCTCCAGTACCCTCTCGGGAGCTATTCACAGATGCCTCTGACGTGGGATGGGGGGCCTCCTTCGGTCCTCCTGAAAGTGCAGAAACTTTGGTCTCTCCGACAAAAGAAAGATCACAAGTGTCAAAAAGATGAGTGCGCTTCTTTTGGCTGTTCAGGCTTTTCATTCTCTCTTCATTCCCAGGGCCTATCAAAATTCTCACAGACAGCACCACAGCAATGAGGTATATCAACAAGCAAGGGGGATGTGGTCTTATCTTCTATGCAGATCAGCTCTTCAGGTTTGGGATCTGGCTGTCCAGCATCAGGTGGCCCATTAGGCAGTTTACATTTCCTTGGATCAGAATGTAGTCGCAGATTGTCTGAGCAGGTCTATATCACAGTCCGAACAAGTTTGTGCTTCACAGGGATGTGTTTCTGGAGACTGTCCACCAGTAGAGTACTCCTCAAATACATGTATTTGCTTTCCCTCTGAACAGACATCTTCCTCTCTTTTGTGTCAAGAGTCTCATGTCCTCTGGCCTAGAAGGTGGACGCCCTGTCTTTTTTTTTTGGAAGGGGATGTTTCTTTATGCCTTTCTTCCCCTTCCTCTCATTCCAAAGGTCCTGTTCAAAATGAAACAGGATGCTCCCATAATCTTGTTGGTAATTCCCTTTTGGCCCAGACAGCATTGTTTCCCTCTTTATTGTATTTAGCCAAGGGCAATTATCACAAGTTACCTCACATTGTGGACATACTCACACAAGATGAGGAGTCTCTCATCTGTCCACTCTTCATCTGACGTTGTGGATGATAGGGTTTTGATCCCTTCTGAGGATGAGTTGCAGGTCGTGTAGGAGGCCAGGAAACCCACTACTAGAAAATATTTTGTCCAAGTGGAAGAGGTTTTCTGTTTGCTATCTTTTTCATAACCTGGATCCACTTACTGTGGATGTTCTTTTGGATGTTCTTCATTCCACATTGCTGCAGTCCTAACTATTGGGTAGTCCGCTGTCCAGTCGGCTCAGTCTTTTGCCACATGGTCCGATGCAGAAGCAATTTTGCGAGTGCAGGTTGGCGTTCTGAAAGTTTCTGAAGTCAGAGTTTCAGACCGAATCAAAGTTCATATTTTGGTTTTTCTTGCCTCAGTATTTAACCGGATGTCAGAAAAAGTGAATAACTGTATTTCTTGTGGGAAACAGATACCTCATAGGGATTACCATACTTTGTGTATACCTTGTTTAGGGCCTGAGTTGTTGGATGCCGCTCTTGTGCTAGATTTAACAAACGCACTATTAAGAGAAGGTTAGACTGTGCCAGGTTAGTGTTTGGGAAGCGTTGTAATTATAAAATGCCGTCGGGTGCTCCGACGCCCTTCGCTAAAAAAAAAGCAAAGAAGCGCAGCAGCAAGGGTGGAGGATCCGACAGTCCCAGACGCCGTTCTTTGAAGGCTCAGTGGAGCGGGAGGTTTTGCCAGGTGTTTCTTTGGAGTCTCAGGGAGAGACTTTACTGTTACAGGATGTATCCTCTCAGGAAGTAGGCCAGGCTGAGGGGACTTCTCAGGTGGCTGTTCTTCCCTCTCTTCCTAAGGTGGTTAGAGCCTCCTTCAGTTTCCAAGGCTTCTTTGAGGGGCAGGCCAAGTTTAGCTTCAGTGGGGGTTTCTCCTAGTGCTTCAGGATCTTTGCCTAAGAAACATATGCTTAAAATGGCAGAGGATTTGATTACTATGATAAGGGGTTCTATGCCCCTCCTGATAAGAGGCCTAGGGTGGAACCTGAGTTTGAGAGTTTTGAGCAATGCTCGAGGCTTGGGCTTACTGAAGACTTGCAGGAGTACCCTCCTTATTCTGATTCTGATGTGGATGATTCTACTCCTTCTGCTTCTCCTCCTGAGGATTTTTCATTTTCAGAGACTCTGCATTCCATGAGGGAGCATTTTAAATGGGAAGGTCAAGATTTCTCTGATTCCAGGAAAAGGCTTAGGAATTCTTGTTTTTACAGCATAGGCCAGCATAGCTATACCTCCTGTTTTGAACGTGGTGGAAGATGTGTTTGCAGAGGCTTCCCTGAATCCTGATTCTTTGCCTCCTGCCCCAGTTAAAGATAGGTATTATAGGGTGCCTGAAGCTCATAAGTATCTTTTAAGAGTCCTAGGGCAGTCTCAGGGCCTAAAGGTGTGAGGGCCTCAGTTGTTAAAATCCTGTCCCTCCTGATAAAGAGGCAAGGGCTTTGGATAGATGGGGAAAGAAAGTGTATACTTCTTCCACTTTAGCCATGATGAATTGTCAGTTTCACATGTTAAAATATCAGAATTATCTTCTTTCACAGTTGAAATCTAAGGTGGATGCTCTGGCTGAAGGTATTGAGTGTAAAGAGTTGCAGGATTTAGTTCATGTGTCTGAACAGGTGGGTAAACATTCCTTGCAGTGTGGTTTTGATGCTGTGCAGGCCTCCTCCAGGGTGGCTGCCACTGGTTCTGTTCTTAGGCACGCCTGGCTGAGAGATCAGAATTTAGCTGAGCATGTTAAGACAAGGATTTTGGATGCTCCTTTACAGTCTGATGTGTTGTTTGGTTCGCCTGTGGAAGCAGTTTTGAAGAAAATGGAGGACAAGGCTAAGTCTATGCAAACTGTTAAAGATTTTTGCAGGTGCAGCCTCCAAGTTTAGTAGAAATTGGCCTACTAAGGGATGGACTTATCCTGCTTATGATTCCCAGTCTAGGGGTAGGTCTAGACGGCAGAGCTCATGGTTCTTTTACGCCTAGGGCAGTGAGTTCCCCTGCTCAGACTTCTGGTGAGGGCAGGGGTCAGTCCTTTCGTAAGCAGACCCAATGACCTGCCTTTTCAGCTGCCAGTACGTTCTCGCCTGGCAGCACCTTTGGGAGGAAGGCTGTCTCTTTTCAAAGAAAATTGGGATTTAATTAGCCAAGACAGATGGGTTCTGGATATTATTCACCACGGTTACAGGTTTTATTTCCATACCTTGCCTCCTTTCAAAGGCATGCCAGACATTCCTCCTCTTCAAAGAACAGAGGCTCACAAGCAAATTTCTCTGTTGCTCCAAATAGGGGCCATTCAGTCAGTTCCTGTGCCGGAAAGGGGCCTAGGATTTTATTCTCGCCTGTTCCTAGTACCAAAGAAGGGGAACACGTGGAGACCGATTCTGGATTTATCTATCCTCAACACTTATCTGGACATTCCCAAGTTCAAAATGTTGACGTTACAACAGCTTTTACCTCTGCTGGGCAAAGATCACTGGATGGTAACTTTAGATCTCAAGGAAGCTTACCTTCATGTGCCAATAAGACTAAGTTGCAGGAAGTATCTGCGTTTGAGCTGGAAATTCTCATTATCAGTTCTCTGCATTGCCCTTTGGCTTATCTACTGCCCAGAGTATTCACAAAGGTTCTGGCTCCAGTGATAGCTTACTTCAGGCTAAAAGGAATCCAAATCTATCCTTACTTGGACGACTGCCTGATTCTGGCTCAAGAAAAGGAAGATCTTCTACAGCATCTGGAATTTGTCATAGCAGTGCTAAGATGCCTAGGGTATTCTGTGAACGAAATAAAGTCCAGTCTAGTACCCTCTCAAGACATGTGCTTTCTGGGTGTGAGACTGAATACAGCAGCCCAGATGGCCTTTTTAACCCCGGACAAACAAAAGAATCTTTCCAGTTACTTCCATCATCTATCTCTTCAGTCCGGGCTGACTGCAAGGACAGTCCTTCAAGCCTTAGGGTTCATGGCATCTTGTATTCTGGTGCTTCCCAATGCCAAACTGCATATGAGGAAGCTACAATGGTATCTAAAACATCTGTGGACACAGCACTGCCAGGATTTGGACACTGTCATTCAAATAATACCTTGCATTCAAAAGGAATTTTTGTGGTGGGCTCAGGAATGTCACCTAAACAAGGGACTCTCTGTGACCCGGCCAGAGGCAAGTCAGTTTCTAACGACAGATGCCTCAGATATTGCTTGGGGAGCTCATCTAAATGGAAAGTGGATACAAGACAAGTGGCCTGCCAGACTACAGCATCTACATATCAACATGAAAGAGATGTTAGCAGTTCAGTTTGCATTAATTGCTTTTAAGGAGTTACTTCTTCCAGGGCAGGTGTTGATTCTAACAGACAACACAACTGTCATGTGGTACATCAACAAATAAGGGAGAACACATTCTTACCCATTGTGCAGACAAGCAATGATTTTATGGGAGACTGCGCTCAGTCTGCAACTAACTCTTCAGGCAAGGTTTCTGCCGGGAGCACAGAACTCCTTAGCAGATGTATTAAGCAGACAAATCATGGATCCCCACGAGTGGAAACTGGATCTTCATGTATTTCAAAAATTGACAGTGTCATGGGGAACTCCAGACATAGATCTGTTCGCTTCTCCACTAAACCACCAGCTGCCAAACTTTTGCACGAAGGGATTTCATCACACAGCTTGGAAAGTGGATGCTCTTTCTTTCAGTGGGAAAAATCTTCATGTGTATGCTTTTCCACCTCTGCCTCTTCTTCCAAAGGTGCTTCTAAAGGTCAGACAAGACAAGCCAAGGATGATTTTAATAGCTCCAGATTGGCCTCGGCAGCACTGGTACCCATTACTGAGGAGTCTGGTAAGGAAGCCTCCATGGCCTTTACCCTTGATTCCACACCTGTTGTCTCAGAGGGACGGTCATCTGCTCAATGTCAAGCTTCACTCTCTACATCTAACAGCCTGGCATATTCTGTTTTGAAAGACAGCAGGTCTCAGCTTCCTCAACAAGTTTTAAATGTGATTATGGAAGCCAGAAGACCTAGTACAAGGAAAGTGTACGCAGAAAAATGGGAGAGATTTTTATTTTGGAGTGCAGCAAACAATTTGGAGATTTCTGAGCCAAATTTGAGTGTGGCTCTTCAATATCTTACTGAGTTACTGGACAAAGGTTTGTCTTTCTCTTCCATTAAGATTCATGCTGCAGCAATTTCAGCTCACTATGATTGTGACCCACCATTGTTTTCGCATCCTTTGTTCAAGCAATTTCTTAGAGGGCAAAGAATATAAGACCCCGAGCTCCTACTCCTGCTTGGGATCTCAATTTTGTGTTGGAGAAACTTACTCTACAACCTTTTGAGACTGCTGAATTGAAATACTTGTCATGGAAGACTGCTTTTTGTTGGCCATTACTTCTGCAAGAAGGGTTTCTGAGTTGCAGGCCCTTATGGCAGTGGAGCCTTTTGATTTTTCATAAGGATAGGGTATCTTTTAATCCTTCCTTTATGCCTAAGGTGGTTTCTAGTGTGGCTTTAAACCAAACTATTCATTTGCCTACCTTTTATGCAGATCCCCAAAATAAAGGGGAAAAGATTTTGCACACTTTAGATGTACACAGGCTATTGCGTTATTATTTGAGCAGGACTAAGGATTTTAGGCAGTCTCAGCAGTTGTTTGTTTCTTTTGCTTTGAGTTCAAAGGGCAAGCCTGTGTCAAAACAAACTATTTCTAGGTGGATTGGGTGTTGCATTACATTTTGTTATTCCCATCATGGCAAGGAGATTCCAGCTGGGATTAGGCCTCATTCCACTAGGGCTACTGCCACTTCCACAGCATTTCTAAGGGGTGGCAACTAAGGATATTTTGGAGGCAGCTACTTGGAGTTCAGTGCATACTTTCTCTAAGCATTATCACCTTCCTCTCTACTCTAAGTCTAGGGCTGGTTTTGCCACAGCTATTTTGCAAGGCATGTTGTCAGTTCCTGCTTCCTTATGATTTGCCAGCCTCCCTTACCTCTGCTTTGGGATTCTACCCAATAGTTAGGACTGCAGCAATGTGGAATGAAGAACATAGTACAGTTTTGTACCTACCATAAATGTAGATGTTCGAGGATCCACATTGCTGCAGTCCAATTCCTCTCCCCTCCTTCCCTCTGTGTTTAGGGGTGGTTGTGTAGGTGAGGTTATATTCTGCTAATTTTGTATATATTGTACATATTTTTTTTGGTGCAGGTATTTTGGGAGTTTTTGGTTTTTGGCCTTATCTTTTCAGGGTCTTCTGACATCTGGGGCAAGAAAAGACTGAGGATATGGCGTCGGTCATCGACTGGACAGCGGACTACCCAATAGTTAGGACTGCAGCAATGTGGATCCTCGAACATCTACATTTATGGTATTTACAAAACTGTACTTTCTCTCTTATTTGTGTGAATTGCCCAGTGCTGGGTTGGCATATTCTTCTGATCTGATGTTATCCTTTTCATTCTTCCTCACTGATGGATTATGGATCCGATCCTCTGATCTGACTCTGCTGCATTTTCCAGACTTTAGATCGTAGTCTCGTGCTCCTTCCTCTTCCCGTAATAGCCTACTCTACCTCTAACACCTCAGATCTCATTTGCTGCTGTTGTGGTAAGACGGAAGATTTCTAAGTCTCAAGCTGTAAGGAAATTTTTTATGGTTTATTTAAAATCTGTTCCTTGTTCCTCCCTCTCTCTGTGAATATATATTTTTTGTTACTTGGCTTTTAGTGATGGTTTTCATTTTCGTAGTTCTGGTTTCCCGCATAGTAGTTGTATAGCCTTAGTTTGTGGTTGGCTGACTCGGTGCTTGCACTTACCTTTGGAATGTACTTTTTACATAGATGCTTCTCCTCCTTAACAATGCAGGAACCATTGCCGTTAAGCTTAGCTCTCTCTCCCCTTTTTCTCTGGTCAAGCTGTTTTTTTTTCTGTCCTTCAGCCTGTTACATTAGACTTACTCCTGTTGGATTGTTTGCTTCCATTGTAGTTTTTTGGGTCTTTCTGCTACACTGCATTTTGCCTTGGCAGTCTTTTCTCCTCTCCTCCTAGAGTTTGTGGTGTATCATTTTGCTAAGGATTTGAAGTCTGTGGTGACGGTCGTTTGAGTTTTGGACTTTCTCGTTCGGTAATATGTTCTAGCATAAATCTTTTTTTTTTTCTGGCAAGAGGGAGATTGGCATAATAGTTAAGTTATTTGCCTTACATACGCAAGGTGCAGGGTTTGTTTCATTAGGGACAGTGCTTCGTGACAGCTTGATACAGATCTGTCCGTCAGAACTTCTCTCTCTCTCTCCTTCATGGCTTATGAAAACATCTCTCAACTTTGCAAATGTTTGCCTTGTAATTTTGGTCTGTTTATATATTTTTTTTTCTGGCAAGTAGGTTGTAAATCATAGATGGCTGAAATCAGTAGATAATGACAGATGTTTTATTTTTAGATTCAGTCTAATGCAAAACCTGTTATTTTATGAACTTTCTAAGCTGTAAGAGCAAATTTGCTTATGGTTTTGTCCAGGTATCTTGCTCTGAGCGGTTGAGAAGCATGCCTCCAGTTTCTGGCTGCAAGAACAGTTGAGTGATTTTATTGTGCTCTCTCACACCTCACATGGTTCCTTTAAGGGCTCACACCCCCTTCAAAAGAAAGAAAAGAGGTTGATGGATAAAATAATGGAACCAGTTTACAGGACTTTGGATCCTAGTTTTGGTTACAAATATATCTCCTCCAGGTCCAAAAGCCTCCTCAGATCTGTCAGGTTTGGTCTGATCAGGTACTTCAGCTTATTTAAATTTCATTGGATCCAAGTTATTCGGATCCAATATGCTGCACTTTTTTTTCCCTGAAGCTAGTTTACAACTGAGGCAAAATTTTCATTGTATCCAAGAGACCTAGATCCGACTTACTGCAGTCTCCTAGTTTATAAACAACCCAGAGAAAAGATCTTTTCCCGGATCTGATACCTTCAAATACAGAGCTTTTGAGTGATAGCATGCTTCTTTGGATCCAAGACTTCCCTCGAAGTGGGCAGTAGCAGTGTGTTTGTTTATTTCCAGTGGTCCTTTAGGCGTGAAGATTGACACAGATGCTGCTGTTTATTTTTTGTATATTATTTTTTCCAAACTTGTAAAGACACTTGTTGAGACAAGTCCATGGTTTGTAGATTGTCTTCTGTGTATCAGGCTTTGGGCAAAATTCTTGAGCACTGCTTTGAGCTGTGCAGACAAGCCCTCTGGGACTGACTTCCCGACACTGCCTAGATGGAGTTTGGGTATTTCCTCATATTTTTATGGTTTTAAAGTTAAAAAAAAAAAAATACTTCGGATCCTGACTTCTCTTTGTTTCCAGTCTGTCTAACTGATGGTTTCTTTGTCTGATCCCAAGCCTAGGATCCAACAGGCAAGTGTCAGTCACTTCTTGGATCAGAACACTCTTCACATCCAAGCTATTAAGTCAGTGCAGTTTCTAACAAAGCTTCTTCGGTTCCTAAGCCTAGGATCCGACGGGTAAGTCTCAGGCAATCCTCAACATGAATATGTTTTCCCCTTACAGCTAGGATTCTGGAACTAACCTTGCTTTCCTTCCTTGAAGACTTTGGCTTGCTGCCCATTCTCTCCAATTACTTGCTTCTCTCTCAGTACTAAAAGTGCCCAAAGTTACAGCTAGGGTTCTGGAACTAACCTTGCTTTCCTTCCTTGAAGACTTTGGCTTGCTGCCCATTCTCTCCAATTACTTGCTTCTCTCACAAAACTAAAAGTGCCCAAAGTTGCACTGTCTAGATGGCCATTACGGGCCATTCCACTAGATCCATGGCTACACGATAAGTGTAAGATACATGCAGGCCAATGCTCTATCCCAGATAATAAATACAGTACTGGTCTACAACAATACCCCTTGGGTCTTTTTCTGTACTTCCTTTCATACTTCACAAACGGGGTTCTTTCAGGAGGTGTAGTGGTGCCTTGACTTCTCAGAGTTGAACCCAGTTGAACTTTTTGCCTGTTCAGCACTCTGGTGGCACCATGGATGTGCCTGCTGAATTTGCTTGCCTGTTTTCAGGATGCAAGCATTCTTAGAAGGCTAGATGTCCTCAGGTAAACGGCAAATGTTGGAGTTCTGATGGGGAAGAGAAAGGTAAGTGAGAACACATTTTCTGGGCGTGTAATGAGTTGGCATACTTTAAATATTCCCTGTAGACTGCTGTTTCAGCGATACTGGGTGAGCAAATTGGTGTAACTAAGAAAATGATTTTTTGAGCTATGATACAGAATCAGAATCGCCTAGACATAATTGGACCTTGCCGAGTCTTATTATGGTGGTTGCCAAAAAACAATTAGTAGAAAATGGAAATCAAAGTCTAATCCAACTTTACTAGAAGTAGTGAGTATAGGAACAGAAAGAAAACAACTGGAATTGGGATCTTTAGAAAAGGGTAGGAGAAAATTACATAGGAAAAATGGAAGTTGTGGGAACAGTACACGCAAAGGAGGAACGAGGTTTAAAAGAAGGCAGGATTTGAATGAGCTCTGTAATGTTTGACAATGACTGGATATAGCAGAGGGCAGGTTTTGAATGAGCAATGTAATGTTTGACAGTGACCGGATAGATTATAAGTGATGTATAATGTTTGCAACTAAAATTATGTCAGTATGGTTTGTGATGAATGATTGCAACTACAATTATGTCAGTTTGGTTAGTTTTCATTTATGCAAATGTATGATTGCCTATGCCATACGTGATAATATAGTAAAGCTGTTTCCTGTTTAAAAAAAAAAAAGACCTTACAAACCTAGCCAGTTTACCTAGATTTTACCCAACTGTGCATCCCTAGGGAAAAGATAAGGGTCAGCAAGTGAAGTTTTGACCATTTTTACAGACTGCCTCTGTCTATAAGGGCACCACCCTCAGAGTGAATTTGCAATTCCCCATCTGTTTGTCCAGATTGTTCTTGAAGATGGTCAGGAAGGGCTCTGCTTCACATGAATAGGAAGCCTGTTCCAGAGGAGGGGGCAATCTGTGTGGACAGTTGGGAGATATACAAAATCACTGCAAGTTGACAGATTAAATAGGCTTTAATCTGATGTCATTTTCATTCATTCTTCAGCTGTTGGGTTTGGATCTGATCCTCGAATTAGACTCAGCCGCTTCTTCCAGTTTGTAGGACACTTGAACACGCAAGCTCCTCCCTTTACCCATAATGCCTTAGTAACCTAACATGTCTCAAAATTCTTGCCACCATAGCGGTCAGACATAGATGCAAACTCTTTGTGGGTTTTTGAAAGTTTGTGATTTTATCTGTTGTTATCCCTTTACTTTTCTTATTATACTTATTATACCTATTTGCCTCCGTTTAACACTTTCTTGGCTTATTAGCTTTACTCTTTTTCTGTGCTCTTTATACTCTTTTAGCATATTTATATTGCCATAGTTCTCTCTTTCGTACTTAACATTGCTGTCTCCTTTATCATTGTTGGTAATTTCTCTTAATTTTTATTTTTTTTTTTTAAAGAAAAAAGTTTCACAGTCCTTTCAGTTTCTGTCTGCTTCCCTTAAACATGTCAGGTGTAAGACTTCAGGTTTTAAAAAATGTGTGTTGTGCGGCCACAAACTACCAAACTCTGACACACATTTCAAATGCATCTGCTGTCTGAGACAAAGTCATTTAGATTCCGATTGTGATATTTGCAGGGAATTCAAATCCCACACTTTAATTGACTGGAAAAACAAATTAATTATTAGGGACTTGCTGTCTTCAAAACCTTTACCCACAGCTTCTGGGGCTCAAATCCCCTAAGAGATTGGATGAAAAAGGGAGATTCCCTTTCCAAGGACTCTCTTAAGAGGTCTTCAGACTGCACTTTGGCTTCAACTTCAGCTCAGTCCTTGGAGCCACTTCCTGAAACAGAAAAAAAGTGTGATCTGACTGCATTGGATCCGAGGTCACAACTGTGAAAATTACCCAGGACCCTTTCTCCTTCATTAATTTTCAGGGCCTATTACCTCTCAGCTCCCATCACCTTTTTTGGAGCAGTCTCCCAGTCACCATTCAAGATCCTGTTCCACTGCTTCATCCCTTCATTCTTCCAGGAGATTATCCAAGGCAGATGTGGATAGGGTGATGAAGTTGCACAGGATGCACATAAAAATGGGATTGCTTTTGGCTCCAACCCCATCTGGTTTGGAGTCCCTTATTAGTACTACCCCTCCAATCTTGGCTCCTTCTGTGATCTGTGCTTCAGTTTTGGAGCCATTGGATTCAAAAGCCTTTGAGTCATCTTCCGACTCTGATGATGTCTGTGAGCTGTCCGACCCCGAGTACTGTAGAGCCAGACTACTCTGAGCTGAAGTATCCGAGCTGGCTCCAGTGTGTTGGAGTCGACTCCCCAAGTTGTCTGAGTATCTTTTCCCCTTGGAGCATTGGTGCTAGATAGCTCGACTCTGATTCCCTCCTCTGGTGGTTTGCCTGTGGGGCATTGGAGGCCAACAGTCTATAAGCCTGCCTTGTCAGATCCTTTGGTTTCTGCTTCTCCCAGGCCCTCTGCTTTCAAGGTAGTGGAAAGAGCCTTTTCTATACCTAGAATTTAGGCTTCTCTACCCTTCTTTGCTCCAGTTTCCCAATCCCATTCGATTTTGCATCCAGAACCTCAGTAATCCATTCCACTGGGGCAGCCAGTCAAACCATTTTCCAGGCTACCATCTCTTCCTGTACCTCCCAAAAGCAGCCCACTGAGGAGATCCCCTGGAAGAGGCAGTGCAAATGTAGGCACTTAGACTCTCCACAAGAGTCTGCCACTGAGGACACTGATTTTGATGAAGGGGAAGGATCCCCCATATTACCACCCGATGCCTCATTTAGAGACATCTTAGAACTCCTTAAACAAAGGGGCAATTGATCCCCAGTAATCCTTCCCAAGAGGAGTCAGTGTTTCTGGAGGCCTTCATGGTTGCCTGTCTACCTCCTGGGTGACTCTGCCATCCAATGAACTCATAGATTTAGTCTCTTGATGGGCATGGAAGGAACCAGACACAACTGAGCCAGTCCCTAGAAGACCAGACAGGATCCTGGCAGTACCTAAAGGCAGACCATACTGGAGTAAAGGTGTACCCATTGATGCCATAGTCATTGCTCTGCCAAGTTCCTTTTAGTTGCCACTGCTGATTTCCTCTGTCCACCCTCCTGACAAGGAGTCTAGGATGCTGGACAGGTTTGAGAAATGTTTCTATGCTTCAGCGACCTTTGCCCTTAAGTCATTGAATTATTTGGCACATTTCATGAAACTTACTTCAGAGGGATTTGATAAAAAGAACTTTCCAAATTCCTCTCTGGGACTATATCCTCTGAGGTAGAGTACCGTTTCCTCGCAGTTGGCTACTCTCCAGTCTGTTTCAAAGTCGTCCATGAGGTTGATCTCCTGTGCAGCTGAGGATACCTCATGGGCAACGGGTTCAGGCATTTCCATTAGGAGACATGCCTGGATACTCTTGTGTGATTTTGCAGAACCCTTCAAATCTTCTTTTCAGCGCTTCCTTTGACAGAACCTCCTTGTTTGGCTTCAAAGTGAAAGAGAGAGACTCTAGGTGTGAGCAGGAAGAAAAAACCCTGTCTGCTGTGGGCATATATTTTTCGGCTTCTCAACTGACCTTTTCTAGGAACCAATGAGGTGGACAGAAAATGTGGTTTAAGAAATGCCAGGACCCCTTCCAAGATCCACGTGGAGAGAGTTCCCCCAGGGACAGAGAGGGAAACACAAATGGAAGACGCTGTCCCTGCATCAGAGGTGGTCCGCATAGTCACGGATCTAGGGATACTTTCCCTAACAGATCCTATCAGCATTTCTGAAAGGGAGCCTAAATGTGTCCATCTCTTGAGGCATTCAGATGTCTATCCCTGCACCAGAGTCCTGGCTAGAAATTACAAAAATTTCATGGGTGTTGAAGATAATATCCAGAGGTTATGTAATACTATTTTCCCATCCACCCTGTGTTAGTATCAAACAAATTTCCTGATTTTTCCATCCAGTCTGAGGGAAGCAGCAGCACTAGAAAAAAAAAAAAAAAAAACTGCTGGAAAAGCGAATAGTCCAACAGGTCCCCCCACAGACCAGAAAGAGTCTGGAGCATATTCAAGGTTCTTTAGTGCCAAAAAAAAAAAAAAAGACTGTAGACCAATCTTGGATCTCAGCAAACTAAATTAGTCTGTTCTACATGCATAGTTTTGGATGGTTACTGTTCAGTTCATTTTGCCATTTCTGCACAATGCTCATTAGATCATCATTGTGTGTATTAACACATCAAAATGAACAAACGATCCAGAAGATATCTCCACTTCTAACTGGGAGACAGTCATTACCAATTGAGAGGACTGCCCTTTGGTCTCACCACAGCCCCCCAGAGTGCTTACCAAGTGCATGGCAGTAGTTGCAGCTCACTGGAGACTGCAGGGATTAAGTGTGTTTCCATATCTGGACAGCTGGCTCCTGATAACTCCAACTGGGCATCAAATAATTCAAGCACTTTACTACTTTTTCCAGCTGTGTTCTCGTCTGGGAATATCTGTCAATTACAACAAATCTCAACTCGAAGTTTGGAATTCATTGGTGCCCTTTTCAGTCCGGTCACTCAGCTTCTCTCCCTCTGTCTAAGATTCATGTAATTCAGTTCCAGGTCAAAATGATCATTCAGAGTGCTTTTCTGTCAGCTCATCTCATACTTCAAGCATTGAGGTCCATGTCAGCGGCAATCACCCTTGTACCCCTGGCAATGTTCTATATGAGAATCCTTCAGTGGACACTTGCAACTCAGTGGTCTATTTTCCAGCTACCATTATCTATTCAAGACAAAGTAACACAAGGTTGCAAGAACTACCTTTTTCTGGTGGATTTACTCTAGTCAAATACAAGAAGGCCATCCCTTTGTTCTCCTTCAAGCCAAGCCCACAGTGACCATGGACACTTCTGAGATTGGGCAGGCACTTTTTAGGAAGGACAGTCCAAGGCATATGGTCCCCCGAAGAGGCCAACATGCATAGCATTGTCCTGGAGATGAGCTGTCCTCCTAGCTTTGCAGGCCTTCTAAGACACCCTTCCAACTGGGACTATTGCGATTCAGATGGACAATGTCGGTGGTCTGGTACATCAACAAATAAGGGGGGGAGGCCATATTTTACCCTCTTTAAAACAGAGGTATGAGAGTATGGCAATGGGTGATCTCATCCAGTTGCTTTCTGATAGCAATGCACATTCTGGTGAAGTCCAACATGATTGCGGACAAGTTAAGCAGGTCTATTCTGATGCCTCATGAGTGGTCTCTCTATAAATGTGGAGGAGATTATTTTCCATTGCTGGAGCTATCTATGCTGCGACCTTTTCGCATCTCCTGTCTAAGACAAGTGCAGCAGATTCTTTGCCCTGATCCCCCCATTGGGGGGGGGGGTCACTGAGGGATACTATGCTTCACACTTGGCCCTCGGGTCTCCTTTATGTCTATCCCCATTTACTTCTCATTCCCAAATTTCTCCAGAACGCATCTCAATTGAACAGAGCAGTAATCCTCATTGCCCTGTACTGGCCTTGTCAGATCTATTTTCCCTTCCTTTGGCTTCTTCTTGTACACCTGCCCTGGATACTGGATCAAACTCGAGACCTGTCTCACCCGACAGACATGATTCATCCGAACATTTCAGGCCAGAAACTGACTGCATGGTTTCTCCAGTTTCATTGATTGCTAGACAGCCCAGGCTCTCCTCCTCCTCCATCTGTCACATTCTGTTATCTTCCCACAAAGCTTTGTGTTTTGGGCACACAGAGAGAAGTTAGATCCATTTTCAGTACTGATTTCTAAGGTTATTGACTTTTTAGCTACAATTTGCCATGATTGGGCTAGCTCCTCAACTGTCAGATTGCAATTAGCAGCCATTTCCAACTTTCCTATAGAAGTAAATAACTTTACTTTAGCTTTCTCCAAGCTTTGCGAAGCCTTTCTCAGAGGAACTTGTTTACTTAGTCCTTCTTTAAAAGATACTACTCCTCCTTGGCATTTAAATGTTGTTCTTCAGGCCTTGACCCCAACCCATCTTTGAACCATCAGTTAAGTCTGATCCAAAACTTATGACTTGGAAAACAGTTTTCCTAGTTGATATTACTTCTGCCAGAAGAGAGTCTGAACTTCAGGCTTTGTCTTCTAAGCATCCTTATTTAGCTTTTCACAAGGGTAGGGTTTCTTTACAGTCCAATCCTATGTTTTTACCTAAGCTGGTGTCACAATCTAATATTAATCGGGTTATCAGCCTTTCAGTCTTCTTTCCATATTTTTCAAACAAAGAAGAATATATGTTGCACTTTTTGGTCCACAGACAGTTGCGTTTCCTCTGTCATAGAACCAAAGATTTGAGGAAATCCAGTCAATTATATGATGTCCTTCATGGATGCATCTGCAGTCATAACAAATGGGTTGTCCTGTCGTCAGGCAGCCCTTCGGTCGGCCGGATTCCAAAGTCTGGGTCCGGCTTCGGCTGATGTCGCACTTCACCCGACGTCATCTCTGCTGGTCTTCGGGTATAAAGGCATCAGCCGGCGCCATTTTCCTCAGTCTTTCTTGCGGCGTGGCGAGCGAAGCAGAAGCTGTTCGCAAGTGCCGGTCGGTCAGATCCAGAGATTACTACTACCGAATACTACTTCGAAGACTTCTAAAAAGCTAAGTACCCTGTTGGGGACTCTTTCTTGCCTCAGCCGATGTCAGAAAAAGTCAATAACTGTTTAACTTGTGGGAAACAAATACCTCATAAAGATTTCCACTCTTACTGTCTGCCTTGCTTAGGCCCAGACCACGACGTAGCAGCCTGTTTGGCCTGTGCTTCCTTCAACCGACGAACGCTTAGGCGTCGGTCGGAGTTTGCTGAACAGTTTTTCGGCTCAGATTTTGCATACATTATGCCGTCGGATCCTCCGACTACCCAAATTGTTAAAAAACGCAAGAAAAGACCGACACTCGCGGTCCGCGGTTTCGGCGAAACCACGGTTAAGCAAGCGAGTGTCTCGGTTTCGGCCGAAACCGAGAAAACTGGTCAATCTTCAGCCGAATCCATGACTACTACTGAGGCTCCTGCTACCTTACCTGAATCGGCCTCAGAAATTTTGCCTACAACTGTGGTTCCTAGTGATTTATCAGACACCATCCCTTTGGATGTCTCTACCCCAGCACGTGGTGCTGCTAGGCCTCCTGCAGCCATGTCTATTAAGGCCTTTGCCAGGGCTAAAGCAGCCAAATCTGCTAAATCAGTGCCTGTTAAATCCCCCTCACACAGGCCCACTTCTAGTTCACAAATGCTTACTCTGGAAGAAGATTTAATATCCTTAATTAGGGGATCCCAATCTCACCTAGACAGGGCCTCTCAGCCCCCAGAAAAGAGACCTAGAGCAGAGCCCCCCGAGCCAGTGTCCTCTGATGATTCTGCGGATGACTCAGACATTACAGACCAGCCAGAGGCTCCTTTTTCTACTTATGAAGATTCCGATGCTGAAGAATCCATTCCAGCTGCCTCTCCACCAGAGGAATTTTCCTTTGGGGAAACCTTACATGCCATGAGAGAACAATTCCAATGGCAGGGACAAGATTTCTCAGATTCAAGAAAAAGGCTTAGGACTTTTCTGCACTTACCACAACATAGGCCCTTAGCTATACCTCCTGTTCTGCCTGTTGTGGATGATGCATTTAATGATGTCTGCACTGCTCCTGATTCTTTACCTCCAGCCCCTGCCAAACCAGATAGATTTTACAGGGTGCCAGACACTCATCACCACCTATACAAGGCCCCACTTGCAGACCCCGAAACTATATCCCAGGGGCCTAAGGCAGTAGCAAACCCTATTCCTTCTGAAAGGGAATCCAGGTCCTTAGAGAGATGGGGGAAAAAGTTTACACCTCTGCTACTCTCTCAGCTAGAGCTTTAAACTGTCAGTTTCACATGATCCAATACCAAGAGTTTATGCTTGATCAGTTAACTAAAAAACTGTCCTCTGATGAATCTTTAGATAAGAAATATGTATTAGAAATGGTGAATAACATCCAACAGGTTAGTAACCATTCCTTAAAATGTGGCTATGATGCACTGGAGGCTTCATTTAGATCAGCCATGACTGGCACAGTGATAAGAAGGCATGCATGGTTGAAAGAACAGGTCTTACCGGATCATGTTAAAGCAAAGCTATTAGATGCTCCTATGGATAAGGCCAGTCTATTTGGTACACCTGCCCAGCAGGTAATGAAGAAAATGGAAGAAAAGGCAAAATCTGTACAAACAGTTAAAGATTTCTTACAGGTTCAGCCCCCAAGGTTTAGCAGGAACTGGCCTGCCAAAAATTGGTCCTTTCCTGACTCCACAAGATCCCAAAGGAGCAGGAATAGACGCTCTAGAGGCAGAAATCAATCCAGAGGAGGTGCCTACAGAGGACGACAGTGGCAAGGCAATAACCAAGGCACAGACACAACCACTGCCACTGCAACAGGACAATCACAGTGACTTGGCTCTGACTCCGCCAACCAGGGAGCAAATAGCAGCACCATTAGGCGGAAAGTTAGCCTTATTTTCCAAAAATTGGCACTATATCACAAAAGACAAGTGGATTCTGCAAACCATAGACCAAGGCTACCGGTTCCACTTCCACACCTTACCAGTAAAAAGAGGAATGCCAAACCTGCCTCCAAATCAAAAAATAGAAGCTCTGCAGCAGATAGCGGAATTAACAAAGATGAGAGCTGTGGAAAGAGTACCAATAACAGAACAGGGCAAAGGATTCTACTCCAGACTCTTCCTGTGCCAAGAAAAGAGAAAAGTTGGAGACCTATTCTCGACCTGTCCATCTTAAACACATACATCATTGTCCCAAAATTCAAAATGCTGACCCTACAGCAACTTCTTCCCATGCTGGGCAAGGAGTGTTGGCTGGTAACTCTAGATCTCAAGGAGGCATACCTGCACGTCCCCATTCGACCAAATTGCAGAAGATACCTCAGATTTCTTGCAGGATCAGAGCATTATCAATTCTCAGCATTGCCCTTTGGCTTATCTACTGCGCCCAGAGTATTCACAAAATGCCTGGCATCAGTAATCGCTCACTGCAGAGTACAGGGAATCCAAATTTATCCATACCTGGACGACTGCCTGTTACAAGCGGACAACAAAAGCAAGCTGACGGGTCATTTACTTGCTACAAGCCCTGGGATACACAGTCAATTTACAAAAGTCAAGGCTGATACCATCCCAAACAAGAACATTCTTGGACGCGGAATTGGACACAGTAAAACAAATGGCATTCCTAACTGCAGAAAAACAAAAAGAGCTCCCTCTTTACTTCTTGGCATTAACAAAGCAGAACAAACTAACAGCAAGAAAAGTTCTGCAGGCCTTGGGCTTCATGGCATCATGCATAATCTTGGTCCCACATGCCAGACTGCATATGAGAAAGCTACAGTGGTACCTAAAGAATTTATGGTCTCAACACAGGCACAGCTTAGAAACAGAAATACCACTAATCCCATGCCTAAAACAGGAGTTCCTATGGTGGGCTCAAGCATGCCAATCAAACCCAGGCTTACCCTTCCACAACTTTCGAGCAAGCCAAACCATCACAACAGACGCCTCAGACCTAGGATGAGCGTCGCACATGCTGAACAAATGCGTGCAAGGATTGTACACTCAGGACCAGCTGCACCTGCACATAAACCAAAAGAAATGCTGGCAGTAAAACTGGCAATCCAAAAATTCAGACCATTCCTCAAAGAAGGACATTTGATGATAAGGACAGACAACACCACAGTCATGTGGTACATCAACAAACAGGGAGGCACTCATTCATACCCCCTATGCAGAATGACTTTGGACCTTTGGAATCTGGCTCTCAGCTACAACATCCAATTACAGGCAATATTTGTACCGGGAAAAGAGAACACCCTAGCAGACATGTTAAGCAGAACCACCTCGGATGCTCACGAATGGATGCTACACCCGGACATCTTCAAGGCCATCACAAAGAAATGGGGAATGCCACAAATAGATCTATTCGCTTCCCCACTCAATCACCAGCTCAAAAAATTCTGCACAAGGACAATTCCACCCACTTGCATGGAAGGTGGACTCTCTATCCTTCAGCTGGAAAGGCCTGACAGCATATGCATTTCCACCTCTTCCCTTGATGCACAAGGTACTACTGAAAATCAAAGAGGAACGTCCAAGGATAATCCTGATAGCTCCGAACTGGCCAAGACAACACTGGTACCCATTGCTGAGGAGCATGTCTCGGGAGAAAATGTGGTCAATACCCCTGATGCCTTTGATGTTAACTCAGAACAACTACAACATCATGCATCCAAACCTAAAAACCTTGCAACTAACTGCCTGGAACATCACATAGCAGCAACTAACCCAGACCTTTCCCAAAGGGTTAAAGACATTATCCTTGAAGCCCGCAGACCTTCAACAAGAAGGAACTATGCAGGAAAATGGAAAAGGTTTGTCATTTGGAGTACTGAAAGAGGAAAAGATGTGTCGAACATAGATATTGCTAACATTCTGGAGTACTTGGCAGAGCTTCTACATACAGGCCTGTCCTATTCCTCCATCAAGATACATGCATCAGCTATTTCAGCATAATACAGCTTTGATCCACCTGTCTTTTCACATCCTCTACTCGGGCAGTTCCTCAGAGGGATCAAGAATGTAATACCTCCTAGGAAACCACCATTACCAGCATGGGACTTGAACTTTGTGCTAGAAAAGTTGACACTCCCTCCGTTTGAACCAGCAGCAACAGCAGATCTACAACACCTGTCATGGAAAACTGCTTTCCTACTGGCAATTACCTCAGCAAGGAGGGTTTTGGAACTACAGGCCTTAATGGCAGTGCAACCCTTCCTAATCTTCCATCAAGATAGGGTGTCCATGAGAACTAATCCTACTTTTATGCCTAAGGTGGTATCCAGAGTGTCTTTAAACCAGGCAATCCACCTACCTTCTTTCCCAATCCACAAACAGAGGGGAAAGAATGTTGCATACCTTGGATGTACATAGACAGTTACGCTACTACCTGGACAGAACCAAAAGTAACAGAAAAACTGACCAGCTTTTTGTAGCCTATGCAACAGGAAGGGAAGGAAAAGCAATTTCCAAACAGACAATCTCCAAATGGATAGGAAATTGCATAAGATTCTGTTACTCCTACCATGGAAAACCAATTCCACAGAACATAAGACCTCATTCTACAAGGGCTACAGCCACTACCACAGCTTTCTTACGAGGAGTGGCAACCAAGGACATTATTGAGGCGGCTACTTGGACCTCCGTGCATACATTTGCCAAGCATTATAATTTACCTCTATACTCTAGATCCCGAGCAGGGTTTGCCACTGCTGTACTGCAAGGGATCCTAACTACACCATCATTTTTCTTCCTCCTCCCCTAGTTTGGCTATGGTATTCTACCCATTTGTTATGACTGCAGATGCATCCATGAAGGACATAGTACAGTTTTGTACCTACCATAAATGTAGATGTCCGAACTGGATAGCATCTGCAGTCAGGATTACCTCCCTCCTTCCCTCTGTGGTACTCCTAGGGTATTTACCCTCCTAATAGCTAGCTGGGGGGGGAGTCTCTTATGGTGTATTTGTTTGTATATATGTACATACATGCTTATTTTTTGTGTTTGCCTTCTACTTTTTTGGAAACATTGGCATTTACCCAAAATTTAGCCTTCCAAGAGGGCAACTGGCATCTGGGGCAAGAAACACTGAGGAAAATAGCGTCGGCTGATGCCTTTATACCCGAAGACCAGCAGAGATGACATCGGGTGAAGTGCGACATCAGCCGAAGCCGGACCCAGACTTTGGAATCCGGCCGACCGAAGGGCTGCCTGACGACAGGACAACCCATTTGTTATGACTGCAGATGCTATCCAGTTCGGACATCTTTATTTGTGGTAGGTACAAAACTGTACTTTTCCTTTTCTGATTCAAAATTAGGCAAATCAGTTTCTAAAGTGACTTTGGCCAAATGGTTGCCTTGATTATATTACTTTTGTTTATGAAAAAGGGGGGTGTGTCTATACCAAAACCACCAAAAGCCTATTCTACAAGGTCTATGGCGACTTCCTCAGTATTTTTGTCAAGAACTTCCTTGCATGAAATTTGTGCAGCTGCAACCTGGGCTAATCCTCATACCTTTATTGATCACTTTCTGTGTGGAAACATGCGTGAATGGGTGTACCTTCGTTGAAGGTTGTGCGTCTGGGCCGGCAACTCTGCACGTAAAAATCTACTGCCAATCATTAGCGGACTGGAGTTCCGCTGTGGCGACCCCTAACCTGGAAAAGCCGAAAGACACAACAACAACAACAAATTGGATCTGGTCTCTAGGGGAAGAGCAGCCTTTGGCTTAGCTGTGCTCAAGAATATCCTTCCTTTGAGCCTTCCCAGGATTTAGGTAGCTGGGGACTCTGTTCCAGCAGTTGAGTAATGAATGAAAATGACAACATCAGATGAAAAGGTTATGTACTTACGATAATTTTCCATCTATATTGTCCATTTTCATTCTTCTTCAACTTCCCACCCACCAAACCTTCTTGCTTTACTCCTGGAAAGATTGAATGGTATTTGAGGAGCCTCTGTTCCTTGTTTGAGCTCAAGTTTCCATTCTTTCCTTATTCTCCACTGCTCTGTAGGTTTATGGGCAGCAAACTAGATCTGAGGCATGTTGGGTGACTAAGGCATTAGGGGGAAAGGAAGCAAGATTGGATCCAAACCCAACAGCTGAAGAAGAATAAAAATGGAGAACATAGATGGAATGTTATGGCGAGTACATAGCTTTTTTTTTTTTTAATATGTATATCGTGGAGAATGGTAGGTGAAAAAGTTAAAAAGAAGGCTTTGGTACACAGATCCCAGGATAAAAAAAAAATGATCACTTCAGGTGTATGCACTTGTGACAGGACTGGAAAAAAGACGGTGTAGAATCCTCAGAACATGGAAATATTCCTACCATAGGGCTAGAACAGGCTCAGTAGAAGGATGATCCCTCTTTACTAGAAAGAAGTAGTGGTTCATAAAAAAAATAAAAAAATAAAAAAAAACATGCAAAAACTGACAGGCCACATAAGAGACGTAGAGCTAATAAAGTGGTTGAGGGTAAGGATGAGGTTGAGTACTGCTACTATTGTGCAAGAAATCCAATCTTTCCAGATAGATGATATGATTCAAGAGCAAATGAGAAATCGGAGTAAAGAAAAGTGCTTCCACAAAAAAAAAAAAAGTTAAGTTAAGGATAATTTATCTATATATACATTGTCTGCCTGGCAAGGAAGTGAGAAATGATGGAGCATTTTTATACTTAATGTCGGATAGTGAATCAAAATCAGTCTTTTATTAATAATTGTATTGTACTATCTGTGGAAAGCATATATTCCACACAATAACCATTTAAATTATTGAGACTTGCAGTGCCAAGGTCCCAACATGTGTAGACTGAATGACCAGAATCTGGACTTGCATATATCAAGTCTGAACTTGTAATTTCTCAGAATATTCTCTCTTTTTCGAGCATGGTGGTTTTGCAGTTGGTATATCTAAGTTCAGGGGGGTCAAGTGTGTGTGTGGGGGGGGCTTGCTCATCTGGATTTTTGGTATTTTTTTTGGGTTTGGTGTATCAAGACTTAGCTATACTGGTATCAGCATTTCAGTAGGAAGCCCTTACACACACACACTTCTTCTTTGGCCCATGACATAGACTCCCTTTCTGCTTTATGAAAGCTTCGCCCCAAGGATTACCCATTTAAAAATAAGAAAAGTCAATTTCTTCCCGAGTTCACAGAAATAAAAACTCCCATGTCTTGTTCCAAGCTACTGTGGTGTCAGTTTAGGGCTCCAGGAATCTTCTGCCTAAAAGAAAACATTCCAACAAGAAACATGGGAGGCATGTTAGGAGGTCATGAACATTCCATTGGATGCCCCTGGTCTCCCTATGGTAATTTTTGATGTGGAGAGATGCTTTCAGCCCCCCCCATTGAAGCTAGTCTTTGCTGTTCAACATCCCACCATGGGTCAGATTTCATATATCTTCACAGATGGGGACAGATTTTGTACATCTTCCAAGACTGAAGACTCTGCTGCATTCCCTGATACTGAGGCCTCCCTCAGTGTTAAAGGTTGAGGATTTCATTGGCAAAAGGGGATGGCGGTGTTCCCGTGCTATTTGTCCATGAAGAGGTACCCAATAATTTCAAGGCCTGGGTCACCCACACTCATGACCTGAGTCTTCAGGATAATTTTGTCTGAGCCTTGACACAAAAAAGGATAAAAACTGGTGCCATTTAGTTTGCCTCTGCTTGGGTTTCACAGTGACTTTATCATTTCTTTTTCCAAGCAACTTTTCCAGTTGGCTCAGAATTTTCATTCCTGAAGTTCAAAAAGCAAGCTGTGGAAATCCTTGAATGTATCTGCTGCTTCTTTTAAGAAGAGGGTGTTACCTGTTGTGGACGATTCAGATGCTTTTGAGTGTAAACCAGATGAGCTGATTTAAGTGGGTCATATATTTTTGCTGCTGCTTATGAATGTTGCATCAAGGATACCATGTCCTCTGCTTTTCCTCTCAAAAATTTTCTTTGGTGTGACACCCTTCATTAAGTATAGGAGAGTTCCAGTGGGAAACAAAAGAATGTACAGAGGTCCAGCTCAAATAGAGCACTTTCTCATGGCATGGCTGAGTCCAGGGATTTTACGTCGTGGATGTCCTGGAGGATGTGTCCAACAGTGCATATGTGGAGACAGAGTCCCTCCTAGTGCCTCCGGGGAGTCTGACCACTACTGTAGGGTTAAGGATTCCCATAAATCCCTTTAAAATAAGCTTCTGCCTGTGGTGTTCCTGGAGTCAAGCAAGGTATCTCCTCCATTTTCATCCAGGAACACCATTCTTAATGACACATTTGAGGAAAACCATGTTCACGTCTGCTAATCTGTTTTTCAGAGCCTTGAATGACCAAACCCACATGCTTACCTTTCAGCAGTCCTTGCTGGATAAAATTGCTGGGGTGGGGCTAAGGCAGAGGGGGTACTGGAAAAGGATGTGAATCCAAAGATGCTTGAGTTATTTGATCTTTCTGCTCAGGTGCCCAAGCACAAGAAGTTTGAACTTGATGCTGTGAATGCATCATATGTAGGATTGTAGACACAGGGTGTTTGTTTTGGAGACGAGCCTCATTGCAGACTTAGCCCTTTTCAGACCATGATGATGATGTAGTTCCTTAATACACCTCAGACAGGGTTTTTTTTGGTTTGGACCCCCTGCTTGAAGGAGTATTCATATGACTGCAAAAGAAGGGCAAAACTATGTAGTCTAACGGCCTTTTTTTTCAGGCCTAAGTTCCAGAGTTCAGCAATGAAATCTTGGCTATTATATCCTAAACAAGGCAAGCAAAAGTGGAAATTCAGAAAAATATAGCGAGGAAAGCCAATGGAGAAGTCTGAGGGCCATCAGGGCTGTGACTCCCAGCGAAAACAGCCATGATACAGCAATGCTCTCCACCAAAACCCATTCCCTTTACTCTTTCATATGTCAGTCTACCTTTGAGAGAGATGCTTAGCCTTCCATGTAAAATTTTTTAATAGTATTACATACGGCCACTGGGTTCTGAGCATCCTTTAACAGAGTTGCTCATGATAGTTTCAAAAAGTTCCAAGATGCAGAGGAGTCCCCCTACCAGTTCCTAAAGACTAGCTGGATCTTATTCCTGCTGTCTTAAGAGAGGTGCTGCAGTCAGGAGCCGTAGTAAAAGTGCCTTCAAAAGAGAGAGGAGCATAGTTCTGCCCTGAAATTTTCCTGGTACTATGAAAAGAAGGTATATAGCGACCCATATTGGACTTTCCTCACCAAATAACATTTTTTCTCATTGTTCCAAAGTTCAAAACACTTAACTCTCCCAATTCTGTTCCCATTACTGTCCCCTCTGGAGATCACGGTCACCCTAACTTCACATCACCATTACCAGAGATCACACACAGTTCCATCAAGTTCACTGTGGCTGGGGAGTGGAGGTGGGGACCAGTTCACTTCCTTGCCCTTTGACTTGTCTGCTGCACCCATTATATTTTTACAAATGCCTGGCTGTATTGTTTGCTCTTTGCTGGGTAAATGGCAGTCACATGTACCCTTACTGGATGACTGTCTCATCCAATCAGAATTACATCAAGGGGAAATGTACAAGTCTTTGGACTCTTGGGGACATAACTAGATACCATCCTCCAGAGACCTTTGTCATCTGAGAACAAGATCTCTTATCTGACCCTTTACTTAGAAAATGAGAATTTTTTTTTTTTTTAACTGGGATCAATATCAGCCAGGGAGTTTTTCATTATGTTGGGCTACCTGGCCTTTTGCATTTTAATGGTGCTGCTATCCCATGTATACATGAAGAAGCCCTCTGATACTTCAGAAGCAGGTGGTTTCAGCACACCCAGTCTCTAGAGACCAACAATTCACATCCTCTATTATATTTGCAAGGATCTCTCTCGGTGGCTAACATGTCTCCATCTTCATCTGGGAGCACCCCCAACCCACTGTGACTCTCACTGCAGACATCTCAGACATAGATTAGGGAGGTTTATGTGGCAGCACTCCCAAGTTTGAAGGACTTAGGACCAAGACTTTTATTTATTTATTTTGCATATGCATACTGGGATAGTCAGCAAAAGACACTTTTCAGCAGAGGCCCAGGGAGTAAAATTCCACATTCAAAAAAATAGTTACATTAGTTACAAATGTTGCAGTGAAACCTGTTAGGAAAGTTAATAATAATACCACGTTATGCAGAAAGCACTACTTAATTTTTATACTTTCATTACATTTCAAATCTAAGAACTGCTTTAAAGTACAGTAGAGAGTCAGTTATCCAAACTAACTGGGACATAAGGTAGTTCAGATAATCAAACTGTTTGGATAATCAAACATGTAATTGAACCGGATAAAAAACATCTAAAATTTTGCCTTTTTTTTTCTGCACACAGGAATACACTTTTCAACCGTTCAGAGATTCCAGTGGGCAATAAAGAATATTTTTCACACACAAGCTGACTACAAGCCCAAAAAACATGCAAATACATATAATGTTTACATATTCAGACTTTGATTTTACCTACCCAAAAACTTTGAAAGGCTGGTTGGGATAACTGACGTTTCGGATAATCGACATATGGATAATAAGACTCTACTGTATAATATAGTAAAGAAAATATCTAAGCATAGAATGAAGCAGATATGCATCAAGTGAAACAATTTAGTGAAAATTCAGTATGTTTCATTTACAGAGAAAAGCATAGTTAATATAATTTATACATGTATAGGTATAAAGAAAGATAATTTTAGTGATGAAATAGAGAAGACGAAAGGAAAGGTGAAAGTAAAATATAGTAGTGTAGTAAAGGTAGTGTATAACGTAGGAAGAAAACCTAGTTTAGTAGTATAGAATATAAGAAAAAGCATGCAAGTGTAAAAAGGTTATTGCTTACATTCTGGAAATGAAGGGGATTCAGACACAAAAGTGTGATATACTGCATAAACAAACATGGAGTAGTATAGAATATAAGAAAAAGCATGCAAGTGTAAAAAGTTTATTGCCTACATTCTGGAAATGAAGGGAATTCAGACACACAAGTGTGATATGCTGCATAAACAAACATGGAGGGGCTCGCTCATGTCTACTGGGCAAGCTTGTTATGCAAGAAGGGTAGGCATGACTGATATACATCCCCTCACAAGAAAACGTATTGGCAGACAAGCTGAATAGATCTCGAGCAGACTGTGGAAAAGTATATTGAAGAGGGATGTCTTCCTAGATTTGACCATGATACAGGATAGGTCAGAGATCAGACTTGTTTATATCATTTAGAAATGTGCAGCTGAGAATGTTCTGCTGCAGAACAGCAACTTCATAAACTTGGCAGATAAGTTCTCCCTGAGTTGTTCTTTTTCTCATATACCCTTGAATCCCCCAGGATATTCCTAACTTTCAAGACTAAAAGTCATAATAGTGACCCCTTTTTGGCCAAGGCAGTATTGGATCCAGTGTTGTCTATTTTCTTCCGATTCAACTATGGATTGTCTGATTTGACCTCTGCACCAATTTTGAAGCTCTTCAGTTGCAGGGCTCTGAGTCCTTTCCTGTCCATAATTCCCTGAACTCCACCTAGGTACCACTAATATCATTTGCCACATGAAGTGTTCATTCACATCATTGAGGGCTCCTGCCTATATCCTTTTGGTTTTACTCTGGCAGATTTTGCTTTTTTCCTACTCTTCCCCTTAATAAAAGAATATTTTCTTTCTAGTTAGTAAATTTGGCATTTGGTAATTTTGATAGTGTGTTAAAGCCTTTAGATTAGGTATAAGAGAGTATGCTGTTAGGGCTAGGCACATTAGGATTTATTAGGTTTATATAGTGTGCTGTGTTCTTTACTGCTTATAATAGATATTTGCGTAGTTGTAGTTAAATATCTAGTATAGTCATAGTTCAGCCATATTTTGTGTTTAGGAAGTTTTATTGTTTGTGTTTTATGTTTGTTTCTGCAGTAATGGTGGATGGTCAGGGTTTTAAAAAAAATGTGGACTGACACTTTTTGTGTGCTTATTATTGTTTGAGCTCTGCCCACCTTGACCCTTTGTGTCAAAACTGTTCCTCCTTTAGCTCCTATGCTTTACAGACAAGAAGGAAGAAGTTAATTGTAACAGGTCTCCTTCCTCCTCAAACCAGGTCTGCCATCCTTTCCATTTCCTCTATTGTCTCCTCGCCTGCCAGTAAGGATAAGAAGGCCAAGGACAGGTGGACAGACCTAAAAAGGCAAAGTGAAGGAGGGTGAGAAAGACAAACAAATGGACAAAGAAAGAGAGAAATTGGACTTCCAAGAAGTCCTGTAAGCATTCCCCAAATTTGACACTCTTCAGGTTCAGATCCAAAGGTGCCATGACTTTGAGCAGACATTTCCTAGGATCTGTCTGTCTCCTCCTTTGGACCCAGTTCTCCCTAGACCTTCTGAGGCCCAGAATGCACTAACCGATCCTTCAGGAAAAAAGGTATTCTGTAGCCCGCATTCAGTGGCATCGGCGTCCCAGTCATCAAGAAGCCTGAGTGAACAGGGTGTTGGCAGGATGATGAAAAAGTTCCTCAGAATGCAGATTCAGCTCTGGGTTCTCTCTGTACCATCCTGTGGGAATACATCAAGTGCTGGACCAGCCACCCCTCCTCAGCTTTCTTATCCAGTCCCAGTCTGCCCCTCGAACCCAGTTATCTCTGATATGATCTGTCCCTGAGCAACACTGTGTGGAAGCCGACAGTACAAATAACATTGATTCTGACAAGTTCTCTTCATCTTTTGGTCTCAACATGTTTGGATCCATAAGAATCTCTGAGCCAAAGCTTTAGTGTTTTGTCTGCAGGGGATGAGTCAACAACGAAGTTGTCAGAGCAGATGTTCTTAGTGTTTCACAGTTGCAGTCATTACATTTGGTTATCTGCTTGCAGGTAACCCTCAGTTGGCCTGATTAACAAAGTCTTGGGTCCTGCATCTGTTGCTGTCCCTTCTTCCATGACGTCAGGTCGTCAGGGCTATAAAACATATAGCCAATGCCATTACATCAGTCTTTCTTGCCGTGTGGTGCCTGAAGCAGAAGCAGTTCGCAAGTGCTGGTCAGCTGACGCCTGAAATTTGTATTTTTGAGTTTCAGAACCAAAGTCTTGAACTAAAGCCAAGTCCCCTGTTGCGGAAACTTTTTCTTGCTCCTTACCGATGTCAGTAAAAGTTAATTACATTACTTGTGGAAAGCAAATACGTCCTAAAGATTTTCATTCGTACTGTATTCCTTGCCTATGCCCTGACCACAACGTACCTTGCTGTCAGTTTTGTGCTTTATTTAATCAGTGCACCATCCGTCATCGGTATATTTTCGCCTCTAAATATTTCGGTTCTGTTTAATTATCCAGAAATGTCATCGGTTAGCCATCAGAGTACCGAGATTACAAAAAAACGCAAAGATAAAGACAGAAACAGGCCGCCAAGGTCCAAAACTGCCGACGACGCTTCTCCTAAGCCAGTTGCTAGTTTGCCGGTACTCAGGCGCTTTCGCAGCCCCTGATATCTGCTACTTCTGATTTGTAGGCCTCTTCGGAGTCCGGTATGCCATGAGATGCTTCAGCTATGGAACCTGTGGATGTCTCTACCTTGGATGGGTTCGGAGCTGCTGTGCAGGCACTGACTTCTGAGGGTGTTTTCAGGCCTACGGACTTGCATGTTAAACCAATTTCTTCACTTAGGCCTAAATCTCGAACCATGCCTAAAAAACTGATGGCCAGGCCACATGCTCAGGCCTCTATGCCTAAAAAACAAATAAGAATGGCTGAAGATCTAATAACTATAATCGGGAGTAGCACCCCCCCTTCTAAGAGGCCTAGGACGGAGTTGTTTATGAATCTTCTGACCAGGATTCTGTTTTTTTCTGATTCTTCTGATGATCTGGATTTGCCTTTATCTACTTATAAGGATTCTGATGCAGAGGACTCTATTCCCTCTTCTTTCCCTCCAGAGGATTTTTCTTTTGGTGAAACCTTACATACTCTAAGGGAGCATTTCCACTGGGAAAGCCAGGATTTTTCGGATTCAAAAAAAGAGGCTCAGGGATTTCTTACTCCTGCCTCAGCATAGGCCTTTAGCTATCCCTCCTGTAATAAATATTGTTGATGATGCTTTTTTCGGAATCTAGCTTGGCCCCTGATTCCTTGCCTCCTGCTCCCAGAAAACCTGTTAGATACTACAGGGTCCCTGAGTCACACAAGTTCCTTTTTAAAAATCCTATTGCGGATCCAGAGACTATTTCTCAGGGGCCCAAGGGCATTAAGGCTTTTACTGCTAAAAATCCTACCCCTTCTGATAGAGACTCCAGGGCGCTGGATAGATGGGGTAAGAAGGTTTACACTTCTGCAACCTTGGCCATTAGGGCTTTAAACTGCCAGTTTCATATGTTAAAGTATCAGCAACATGTTACTGGATTGCTTAAACATAAAATGATGTTGATTCCTGATTGTGTGGAAAATAAAGAATTGCAGGATTTAATGCATTCTGCTGAACAGGTTGGAAAACATACTTTGCAGTGTGGTTTTGATTTATTAGAGGCCTCTCGCAAGGCTGCTGTTACTGGGTCTGTGCTCAGAAAGCATGCTTGGCTTAAGGAGCAATCTTTACCTGATCGTGTTAAAGCTAAATGTTTGGATGCTCCCTTAAATCAGGACCACCTGTTTGGCAACAAGGCTGAGGAAGTTCCTAAAAAGATGGAAGATAAAGCTAAGTCTATGCAGACTGTTAAAGATTTCTTACAAGTTCAGCCTCCTAGATTTAGTAGGCACTAGCCCTCTAAACATTAGTCCTTTCCAGTCCCTTCCAGGTCTTCTCAAGCCAAACCCAGACACAGCAGGAACCCCAAGTTTCAGATGCAGGGGACACACAGGACTAAGCAATGGGGGGGCTTCCACTTCCAAATCTGGGAGTAATAAGACTCCCCCTATGGTAAATTGTCTCAATTACTTCCTTTTAAAATTTCCAAGCACTTCTCAACTGACTGCCCCTTTGGGGGGAAAGATTGCTCTTCATGCAAAGAACTTGGGAGCTCATTACCCAGGACAAATGGGTTTTAAATATAGTGTCCCAGGGATACATATTTCACTTCCACATGTTGCCAACACCAAGCGGGTGGCTGGACCTACCCCCAAACCAGTGGGCAGAGGCCCAAAAACAAGTACTTTCTCTTAAGCATGGGGATATTCAATTGGTACTAGAAGAGGAAAAGGGACAAGGTTTCTACTCGAGACTTTTCCTGGTAACCAGAAAAGACAATTCATGGCGTCCTATCCTGGATCTGTGTACTCTAAACACCTTTTTGAAGATTCCAAAATTCAAGATGCTGACTCTTCACCAGTTACTTCCTATGCTAGGCAAAGACACCTGGTTGGCAACACTAGATTTAAAAGAAGCATACCTGCACATCCCAATCAGGGAATCTTGCAGAAGATACCTTCGCTTCAAAGCAGGCTACACCCACTATCAGTTCTCTGCACTGCCCGTTGGCTTATCTACTGTGCCCAGGGTATTCACAAATTGCCTAGCTCCAGTTATTGCGTTTTGCAGGCAAAGAAATATTCAAATATATACCCATACCTGGACGATTGTGTAATTCAGGCAGAAAGCCAGGACATACTTTTGAATCATCTAGCTTTTGTACAAAGGGTTCTAACCTGTCTGGGGTACACCATAAACAAAAAGAAATCTCACCTGGTACCCTGTCAACAAATTATATTCCTGGAAGCAAGCTTGAACACAACTTCCCAGATGGCTTACCTCATGCCAGAGAAACAAATTCATTTGACAACCTACTTCAAACAAGTGGCCACAAAAACCCTGCTGTCTGCAAGACAAATACTGCAAGCCTTAGGGTTCATGGCCTTCTGCATTCTTCTAATTCCATATGCAAGACTGCATATGAGGAAAGTACAGTGGTATCTAAACAGCCTATGGTGTCAACTTTCCCAGGATCTAGAGGCAACGATTCCTATCATACCTTGCCTACACCTAGAATTCCTTTGGTGGGCAGAGGCCTGCCACCAAAACAAGGGACTACTTTTCACACCACCCCCTGCTTCCCAAACCATAACAGACGCATCAGACTATGCATGGGGGGCTCGCCTGGCAGAGAAGTGCATTCAGGGCAAATGGAACCCAAGTCAAATGCACCTGCATATCAATCAAAAAGAAATGTTAGCTGTACAGAATGCTCTGACAGCCGTCAAGGACCACATTCATCCAGGACAACTAATGGTAAAGACTGACAACACCACTATGTGGTACATAAACAAGCAGGGGGGTGCATATTCTTACCTCCTCTGCAGACTAGCCATGGCATTGCGGAACACAGCCTTGCACTACCAAGTGCACTTACAAGCTCAATTCCTGCCAGGAAAATTAAATACACTGGCAGACGGACTAAGCAGAAACCTCATGGACCCACACGAGTGGAAACTGGAACCAAGGATTTTCAACATGTTGACAAGCAAATGAGGGAGCCCAGATATAGACCTGTTTGCCTCTCCCCAGAACTACCAGTTGGACAAATTTTGCACAAGGACTCCCCTCAAACAAGCTTGGAAAGTGGATGCTCTGTCCTTCAGCTGGCAAAACCTATCTATCTATGCCTTCCCCCCTCCGCCTCTGCTCTCCAAAGTACTACTAAAAATCAAACAGGACAAACCAAGGATGATTTTGATTGCTCCAGACTGGCCACGCCAACGCTAGTACCCCCTCCTGCACAGTGTGTCACAGTTATCCCCATGGCACCTGCCTCAGAAGCCTTTCCTGTTGTTCCAGCAGGAGAGCCAGATTCTGCACCCTCTGCTTCTAACACTGAACCTTGCAGCCTGGCTAATTACCTAATCTTTCCTTTACCATCCCTCAGTAAACCTGTGATGAATGTCATTTTAGAGGTAAGGAGGCCTAGTACTAGAAAATGTTATGCTGAAAAATGGAAAAGATTCTGTGTCTGGAACCAATCTCAAGGGATGAGCACAGCAGCGCCCAATTTACCTCAGATTTTACAATACTTAACTGAGATGCTCCACTAGGGCCTGTCTTTTTGTTGCATTAAAATTCACACCTCAGCCATTTCAGCTCATAACACAGAACCTCCCCTCTTCTCTCATCCACTGCTCAAGCAGTTCCTCAGAGTGGCCAAAAATTTCAGACCATCCAGGAGAGCTCCAACCGCTGTGTGGGACCTTAACGTTGTTTTGGAGAAACTCCCTCTACCTCCTTTCGAGACAGCTGCTACTGCGGACTTAAAATTTCTTTCTTGGAAAACAGCTTTCCTTTTAGCAATCACTTCAGCTGGATGGGTATCTGAATTACAGGCCCTTATGGCAGTGGAGCCTTTCATCATCTTTCATGAGGACAGGGTGTGTCTCAGAACCAATCCTTCCTTCATGCCCAAGGTGGTATCCAGTGTGGCTCTTAATCAGTCCATTCATTTGCCAACCTTCTTTCCCAATCCACAGAACAAAGGGGAACAGATACTGCATTCCTTAGATGTGCACAGACAACTTTGATTCTACTTGGACAGGAGTAAACCTCAAAGGAAGTCTGAACAACTGCTGGTGGCATTTGCTGCAGGGGCAGAGGGGAAGGCTATTTCAAAGCAACCCATTTCTAAATGGATAGGCCATTGCATTAATTTCTGCTATAAGCACCATGGAAAACCTATCCCCCAGGGGATCAGACCTCACTCCACCAGGGCTGCATCTACCTCTACAGCCTTTCTCAGAGGTGTCCCTACCGGGGACATCCTAGAAGCTGTTACCTGGAGTTCTGTACATACTTTCACCAAGCATTATCATTTGCCAGTTCTCTCTGAATCCAGAGCTGGCTTTGCCACTGCAGTCTTGCAGGGCCTTGTAGCTAGTCTTAATGCTATCTAAATTCCTCCTCCCAACCATAGCTTTGGGAATCTACCCAAATGTAATGCCTGCAACAGTGAAACACGAAGAACCATAGTACAGTTGTGTACACTTACCATAAATGTAGATGTTCAAGTGTATTCACTGTTTCAGTCTTGGTTACCCTCCCTCCAGCCCCCTAACTTCTTTTGGTTATATCTCTACTTTCCTTTACTATGCTTAAAAGCTTTTTGGTGTATTTGCTTTATTGTTGGAGGTATATCATTGTACTTTCATATTTAATTGCTTCCCATTAGGGGGGCACCTGACATCTGGGGCTAGAAAAACGTATGTAATGGCATTGGCTGCATGTTTTATACCCCTGACATCATGGAAGAAGGGACAGCAACCGACGCAGGACCCAAGACTTTGTTAATCAGGCCGACTGAGGGCTACCTGCAAGCAGATAACCAAATGTAATGACTGCAACAGTGAATACACTCGAACATCCGCATTTATGGTAAGTGTACACAACTGTACTTCTCCTTGCCTCAGCTCTCTATAGCTCAGCTCCAAGGTCAGCCTCAAGGGTTGAGGTCTGTCTGTTCCAAGGTTGCCTTCCTGTCCGAGGCCTTCAAGGCTTTTGAGTGGGTCCTCTCGATGCAGAGGGTATAGTTGCATCCATCCAGTTTGGTTACATCTGTCCCTTGACTTGAATCTGCTTCTATCTCCCATCCTGTCAGACAGGGATAGGCTGATGCTCTTCGTGTTTCACTGTTGCAGTCATCACTTGTGGGTTATTCCTGCTGTGGTAGCCCTCGGCCGGCCCGAATACCAGAGTCAATGTTTTTCTGCGTCTGCTGTTGTCGCTTGCTGACGTCATGTCGGTGCTGTAAAGGATGGCAGCCGACGTCATTGCATCAGTCTTTCTTGCTGTGGAGCCCTTAGCAGAAGCAGTTCGCAAGTGTGCCAGTTGGTCACTACCAGAGTTCGAATTACAGCTGAAAACGTCTAAAGCTAAGTTCCCCGTTGGAGATCCTTTTTTCTTGCATTAACCGATGTCCGAAAAAGTTAACAATTGTCTCACCTGTGGAAAGTAAATGCCACACCGAGACTTCCACTCTTACTGCATCACTTGTTTAGGCCTAGACCACAGCTTCCCCCGTTGCCGTTTCTGTGCCCTCTTTAATGCGAGAACCATTTGTCGTAGAGCTCTTTTCATAGCCAGGTATTTTCGTCTTCCATCTTCGTTTTCCAAAATGGCATCTATCAGCCAACAATCCGTAGACTTTCCAAAAAAACATAAGGATAAAGATAGACGGAACACATAAGGCAAAACCTTCCGACGACTCCACTGCTAAGCAAGTAGTCAGTTCTCCAGAATTCATTGAGGCACTTTCGCAGCCCCCTGATGCCCGATTTGATACCTTTGCAGGCCTCTGATGAGACCCTTTCGGAGTCTGGTATGCTGCAGTATTCTTTTTCGTCTTCCGAGCCTTAGGTTGTCTCTGCCTCGGTTGGGTCCGGAGCCGCGATGCAGACACCGGCTTCCGAGGAGATCTTTCTTACTACTGAGTCTAGACTAAAACCGACGTCCTTTCTTCCAACTATCATTTCTCTCAGACCAGTGAATACTCTTAGGCCTAGAAGCAGGGCCACGCCTAAAAAAGTTACCTCCAGCCACCATTTTACCCCTCCTCCACCATCCCAAGCTCAAATGCTTAAAATGGTGAAGAATCTTATCACCCTTATCAGTGGTAGTCAGGCCGCACCTTCTAAAAGGAAAAGAGACCCTTCCCCTGAAATACTGACAGAGCAGGATTCTGGAGTCTGATCATTCAGATTTTGAAGAGGAACAACAAGACCAGAAGTATATCCCTCACTGGTAAGATCAGACCATAAACTAATCTCACTGGATATTCACATCCCGACCCCACCCCCTGCCCAGAAAACCACAGTGAAAAACTTCTCTAAAGCAAATTTCACACTCCTCAAAACCGAGGTGGAATCCTTCAAAGCCCCCGGGCCTGTGGAAAATACGGCCCAGACCGCAGAATCCTTTATAAATGCATTCTATGGACACCTTCAGGAATGCATGGATCATGCAATCCCAAATAAAACCAAGACCCAATCCTCCAAAGGCAGATGTCCTGTCTGGTGGACCCCAGCCATAAACAAACTATACAATAGAAGGAGGAAGCTACTACATGATAGAGCAAAATCCCAAAAAGAGAAGGCATCTCTGATCAGTATTAGCAAAAACTACGGGCACTCATAAAATCGTCTAAGGCCAGCTTCGAGAGAAACATTGCACAGGACACTAAGGATAATCACAAGGCTTTATTTAGTTATGTTAGGAACCTGAGTGGGAATTCCCAGATATGCTCAGAATTAGTCCAAAATGACAAAAAATACACCAAACCCACAGACATTGCCAACATCCTAGCTGACAGATTCAGCGCAAACTTCTCCCCCCCCCCCCCCACCAAAAAGGCAAATATCTATCCCAGCAGAGTGCTGCCCCCCTGACATCTTAGATGCTCAGGTAAAAGCCGCCCTCTCCAAAGCAAAAAACACAGCATCAATGGGACCAGACAGTGTCCCGGGCTGCGTCCTACATGAACTCCAAGAACAGCTAAACCCAAACATAAAACTACTGTTCATTCTCAGCCTTACTACAGGATATTTACCCAAAGAGTGGCGTACAGCAACAGTGGTCCCTCTCCACAAAGGTGGTGCCTCAACGGATCCTGGAAACTATCGCCCCATAAGCCTGACTAGCTTGGTCTGCAAAGCTATGGAAAGGATCATCATGGACCTCATAAATAAAGATATTGGGGACCTACAGACACTGGACCCTACCCAGTTCAGCTTTGTTAAGGGCAGATCCTGCCTCTTAAACCTGGTTGATTTCATTGAAACAGTCACCAAGGCCATTGACGAGGGGAAGGTGGTCCACACAGCCTACCTGGACCTCGCAAAAGCCTTCGATACAATACCCCACTCGGGCATTATAGATAAGCTCAGCAGCTTAAATATAAACCCCTATGTCACTAGATGGGTTGCAAACTGGCTCAAGGACAGAACCCACATGGTTAGAATTTCTGGAGCCATGTCAGACTCGAAACCAGTTACAAGTGGCATCCCACAAGGCTCAGTCCTGGGACCTCTCTTGTTCGCTATATATTTCTTGGAGGTACAGGCCAACACGGAAGGACTGTGGCTGACCAAGTTCGCAGATGACTGCAAACTGGGCGCCATAACGGACTCTCCAGCCGACACAAGCATCCTCCAGAAGGGCCTCATAGAAACAGACAACTGGTGCCAGAGCCATGGCCTCAAGTTAAATGACAAAAAGTGTATAGTCATCCGCTTTGGCATAAACAAAGTGCCCACAAATTACCACATAGCTGGTAATCCATTAAGTACGGAAGAAGTAATTAGGGACCTGGGGACCCAAGTTGATAGCAATCTCTCATTTGACAACCACGTGGCCAAAGTGGTTAGAAAAACATTTTATATAGCCCACCTAATCATGAAGGGATTTACATCTAGATCAGGGGAGGTCATCGTGTCTCTTTACTCATCCCTCATCAGGCCCATAATTGAGTACAATGCCCCTTTTGGGATGTACCTTACCAGACACCTGCAGCAACTGGAAAGACCCCAAAAGTACCTCACCAAGAGGATCAAAGGGCTCAAACAGATGCCATATGCTGCCCGGTTAAAGAAACTCCAGCTCTACTCAGTGGCATACCGCCTGCTCAGAGGCGATCTGTGCCTGACGTATAAAGCCATGTCCAACCCAGAATTAATGGACATGCTGCACATCAGAAAATCCAAATCCCATCGAGCTACGCGCTCGAGAGACTGGAACCTCAGCACTGAAATAAATAGGACATGCTGGAGGGACAGATTCATAACCCAGAGGCTCCCTTCACTCTGGAATAAAATCCCAGTCCAGGTTTTAGGCAGAGTCCCTCATTGACTCTCTTCAAGAGGAATCTTGATGAGTGGATGGGAGATCGTAGGTTTACCCCGGGTATAACTTCTGTGTCACTGTTAGACAGAGGCACAGTATACTAACCTCGAAAAAGGGCATAGCAAAATTAATTTAAAATGGGTGGCGAAAGCCAACACACTCTGGCTAGGCTTATAAATGCCCTAGGGCAGATAAGCCTAGTATGAACCTATGAACCTCTTACTGCTTATGAGGATTCAGATGCAGAGAAATCCATTCCTTCTGCCTCCCCACCAGAAGATCTTTCCTTGGGTGAAACTCTTCACACCCTCAGGGAACATTTCCACTGGGAATCCCAGGACTTCCCTCTGTCTAAGAAAAGACTAAGAGAGTTTCTAGACCTGCCCCAGCACAGACCCTCGGCCACCCCACCCCCCCCATCGTAGAGGTGGTTGATGATGTCGTCCATGAATCCAGCTTTACTCCTGACAACCTCCCGCCTGCTCCCAGAAAACCTGACCGATACTACAGAGTACTGAACTCTCACAAATACCTGTTCAGAAATCCTGCTACAGACCCGGAGGTTATTAACACAGGAACAAAAAAAGAGCTAAGGCTAGTTCTGCAAAGAATCCTACTCCTTCTGACAAGGACTCCAGAGCTCTGGACAGATGGGGTAAAAAAATATACACCTCTGCAACCTTAGCTGTCAAGGCACTCAACTGTCAGTTTCACATGTTAAAATATCAACAACAGACTTTGGAACTTTTAAAACAAAAGATTTCTACCTTTACTGACTGCCAATTCGAAAGAACTAGCAGATTTACTGCACTCTACTTGTCAAGTGGCTAAACACTCTTTACACTGCGGATATGATGCCTTAGAAGCCTCAAGCAGGGCAGCAGTATCAGGATCTGTCATTAGAAGACATGCATGGTTGAAGAAACAACCTCTTCCTGATCATGTCAAGTCTAAATTACTCTATGCACCTTTGGATAAGGACCACTTTTTTGGAGAAAAAAAACAGAAGAGGTGGTTAAAAAGATGGCAGACAAAGCAAAATCTATGCAAACAGTAAAAGATCTTCAGGTACATTCATCAGGAATTTTCCATCAAAACACTGGTCCTTTCCCGCACCTAGCAGACAGGGGAAAGGTAAACCCCACTGGGACAGACCACCAAGACTCCTATCCCAGGGACAACAGAGAACCAAACAGTGGACCGCTTCCGCTCCAAAGGCAGGGAGTTCTAAGCCATCTCTGTACGGCAAAAATTCTCAATGATTCCCTCTCCCCCCCTCTGCCATCTTTTCACTCATCAAAAACTAGAAGGAAGGCTCTCCCTCTGCAAAGAGAAATGTTTTTCTGTAACAAAGGACCAGTGGGTCTTACAAATCATTTCCCAGGGGTACAAATTCTCCTTCAATGAACTCCCAGTTCCAAGAGGGTGCCCAGACCTACCTAGAATACAAAAGGCTCTGACATCCTTCAGACCCCATCTCAAGCCAGGGGTTCTCCTTATCAAAACAGACAACACCACAGTAATGTGGCACATCAACAAACCTGGGGGACCCAATCTTATCCTCTGTGCATGCTAGCCATGAACCTGTGGCTGACAGCCTCTTCCATGAGACTACATCTGATAGCACAATACCTACCAGGGACAGCCTCTTCCATGAGACTACATCTGATAGCACAATACCTACCAGGGATCAACAACACCCTGGCAGACCACTTAAGCAGAAACCTTGTGGACCCCCACAAATGGCAGCTGCACAGAAAAATCTTTCTGCAAATCACTCCGGCGTGGAGGACTCCAGAGGTGGATCTCTTTGCTTCGCATCCCAACCATCAGCTGAAAATTTTCTGTACCAGGGAGTATCACCACCTAGCCTGGAAGGTGGATGGCTTGAACTTCCCCTGGAACATCCTTTTTGTGTACGCATTCCCTCCTCTGCCTCCTATCCCCAATGTTCTGATCAAAATAAGAGAGGAGATGCCAAAGGCCATCCTCATTGCTCCAGACTGACCCAGGCAACATTGGTACCCGTTACTGCGCAGCCTGACCTTACAGCCTCCCTTGATCTCAGACCTCTTAACTTGGGGAGGGGGGGGTGTTGCACCCAGGCCTGCCGACTCTCAAACTATCAGCATAGCTTATACTCCAAAGGTAAACAAGGGGCCCCTGTTATGCAAACCGGTCCTAGACATCATCACAGAGGCCAGAAGGCCCAGGACCAGAAAATCCTATGCAGGAAAATGGGAAAGATTCTGCTCCATCCCTCTTATCCTGGACTTCCTAGTGGAGCTACTTAATAGTGGCCTTTCCTTCTCCTCTATTAAAATCCACACCTCAGCCATTTCAGCTCATTTTGATACAGAACAGCCCGTGTTTTCACACCTTTGATTAAACAATTCCTCAGAGGCGCTTCTAATGTCAGACCTCCCAGAAGGCCACCCACTCCAGCCTGGGACCTGATTTATGTTTTGGAAAAACATTCTTTACCTCCCTTCAAACCTGCCCCTTCAGCAGAACTAAGGTATTTCTTATGGAAGACTGCTTTTCTCCTAGCTATCACTTCAGCCAGAAGGGTTTCAGAGCTACAGGCGCTGATGGCCATTGAGCCCTTTGTCATCATCCATGCAGATAGGGTCTCCCTGAGGACCAATCCCTCCTTTATGCCCAAAGTGGTATCTGATGTAACTCACAACCAGGAAATACATCTACCCACCTTATTTCCTAACCCTCAAAACAAGGGGTAAAGAATTATGCACTCACTAGACATGCTCAGACACTATCTGGACTATATTAAACTCTTCAGGAAAACAGACCAACTTCTTGTCAGCTTTGCCCCAGGGGTGCAGGGGAAGCCCATTTCCAAACAAGACCATTTCCAAATGGATATCGCACTGTATCCATTTCTGCATCAATTTACAGGGGAACCCCCCCCCCCTCAGGTCTATTCGAACCCATTCCACTAGGGCAGCCTTCCTCAGAGGAGTTCCCACCAAGGACATCCTGGAAGCTGCCACCTGGACTTCTGTCCATATCTTTACCAAGCATTACCACCTACCTGTATGTTCTAAGGCTAGGGCAGGGTTTGCCTCTGCAGTGTATGCTGACCACTGAGCCTACCACCCCTCTTCTCAGCTTTGAGAATCCTCCCACAGGTGATGACTGCAACAGTGAAACACGAAGAACATAGTACAGTTGTGTACACTTACCATAAATGTAGAAATAGTAGGAAATATTGGACGATTTTAACTTCAGATATTAGAATTAAAGAACTGGTAGGAGAAAAACCCAGCTTTGCATTTAAGAACAAAAAGAATTTAAAGAGGCTTTTATGCCAAAAAGATGGAATAGAGATGGGAAATATCACTCAGGCTGCTCCTACAAGGCCTAATAGAGGTACACTCAAATGTGGTTTTTGTAAAGCATGTGCTTGGATTAACACACAAGATAAATTTATACATCCTGTAACAAATAAGATATATACTTTCCAAGGGCTAGTGAATTGCAACAACAGGAATCTAGTATATGTTGCAACCTGTAGTATTTGCACAGCTTATTACATAGGTAAAACGAGCAGAAACTTCAAGGAACGTGTTCTCCACCATCTATGTGACATAAGAAACAAGGTAGAAACTAATTCTCTCTACCAACATATTTCTAGATTTGAGAACCATTCTTTTAGATTTATGGCTTTATCAAACATTAAAGAAACTGTACAAGGTGGTGACCTAATGAATAAAACGGAAGCTGAAGAATCAAGGCGGATTATGGATTTGAGAGTGGATCATCCCCCAGGATTGAATGGGGTAGTACCCCTAAAACTTATATTAAAAGAGTGAGGCCTGAGAAATAAAAAGTAAATACAATCTAAGCTTTCACTTTAAGGTATGATATCTTCAGAATGAGAGTGGCAAATGCTTTGTATTAAAAAGGACATTTTTCTTACTTCTAACAGGACCTGAAGGTTAAGCATAACCGAAAGTGCTTATCCTGTATTTTACTGTTTGTTTTATTATTTGTTTTATATAATAGAGTTTTTAACAGTCTAATTAGATCTGAGAAACTACTACGTAGATCGCAAGATTTTACTCAAACCGTTGTTTATATCAAGTGTGCTTCAGCTGTTCTTACCCTAACTGTCGTTTCTATCAAAATTTCTTCAGCTAATCAACAGTTCTAACAAGTTACAATTTGAACTGCTGTTAGTAACAGCTCAGCAGATGTTCTTCATGTTTCACTGTTGCAGTCATCACACTTGGGTTATCTGCCTGCAGGTAGCCCTCAGTCGGCCCGAATGCCAGAGACTTAGTATTTCTGCGTCGGATGCTGTCACTCCAGGACAGACGTCAGGTCAGCAGGGGTATAAAAACAGGCAGCCGATGCCATTACATCAGTCTTTCTTGCCAAGGAGCCAGAAGCAGAAGCAGTTCGCAAGTGCCGGTCGGCCGCTACCTGAGATTTCATTTACGAATTGAATCATCCTGAAGTCTTCTTAAGCTAAGTACCCCGTTAGGGATCCTTTTTTCTTGCACTAACCGACGTCAGAAAAAGTTAATTGTTTTGCCTGTGGAAAGCTAATACCACACAGAGAATTTCATTCTTACTGCATAACCTGTCTAGGCCCAGACCATGATGTACCTCGCTGTCAGTTTTGTGCCTTGTTCAACCCCTGAGCCATTCGTTGTTGTGCCCTTATTGTCGCCAAATACTTTCATTCTCAATCTCTGTATTCCCAAGTGGCTTCAGTAAGCCATCCGACTACTGGTATTCTGAAAAAAACGTAAGGATAAAGACAGACAGACCCCACAGGTTCAAAGCTGCCGACGATTCTTCCGTTAAGCTAGTCGCCAGTTCGCCAGTACTCAGTGAGGTGCTTTCTCAGCCCCTGATACCCGGCTTCTGAGGACGTTCTTCGTACTACCAATGTTCGACACAGACTACTTCAGTTATGTCTAAAACTACTGAGTTTCTAAGGCCAAGAGTACACGCTACTCCTAGAAAACAGACGACCAAAGTGCATGCATCTGCTCCCTTGCCACTAAAAAAAAAAAAAAAAAATGCTTAGAATGGCAGAAGACCTTATTATGCTGATTAGGGGAAGTCAGCCTTCCCCTGCTAAGAGAAAAAGGGACCAGTCCCCAGCAGCTTCAACAGACCAATAGTCCAACGACTCTCAGGTTTCTGATTATGAAGACATGCCCTTATCTGCTTATGAGGATTCTGATGCAGAGGAATCCATTCCCAATGCCTCTCCTCCAAAGGATTTCTCTTTTGGTGAAACCTTACATACTTGAAGAGAGCATTTCCACTGGGAATGCCAAGACTATCCTCTGTCCAAAAAGAGACTCTGAGAATTTCTAGACTTGCCACAACACAAGCCTTCAGCAATACCACCAGTCCTGGCAGTTGTTGTTTTTATAGAATCCAGTCTTACTCCTGGTACTTTACCCTCTGCCCCTAGGAAACCAGACAGGTACTACAGAGTACCTGACTATCACAGATATCTTTTCAAAAATCCTACTGCTGACTCAGAGATCATTTCCCAGGGGCCTAAAGGTATCAGGGCAACTACAGCTGAGAATCCCACCCCTTCAGACAGGGATTTAGAGCTTTGGACAGATGGGGTAAGAAAGTGTATACCTCTGCAACTCTTGCCATTAGGGCTTTGAATTGTCAGTTTCACATGCTGAAGTACCAACAACATATTATGGAACTTGTTGAGCAAAAATTAGCTACCTTTACAGACTGTGCAGAAAATAAAGAATTGCAAGAGCTTATGCATTGCTTGTCGTGGAGAAACTCACTACTGCAGACTTAAAATTTCTTTCTTGGAAAACAGCTTTCCTTTTAGCAATCACTTCAGCTAGAAGGGTATCTGAATTACAGGCCCTTATGGCAGTGCAGTGAAGCCTTTCATCATCTTTCATGCGGACAGGGTGTCCCTCAGACCCAATCCATCCTTCATGCCCAAGGTGGTATCCAGTGTGGCTCTTAATCAGTCCATTCATTTGCCAACCTTCTTCCTCTATCCACAGAATAAAGGGGAACGGATACTGCATTCCTTAGATGTGCACAGACAACTTAGATTCTACTTAGACAGGACTAAACCTCAAAGGAAATCTGAAGAACTGCTGGTGGCATTTGCTGCAGGGGCAGAGTGGAAGGCTATTTCAAAGCAAACAATTTCTAAATGGATAAGCCATTGCATTCATTTCTGCTATAAGCACCATGGAAAACCTATCCCCCAGGGGATCAGACCTCACTCCACCAGGGCTGCATCTACCTCTACAGCCTTTCTCAGAGGTGTCCCTACCAGGGACATCCTAGAAGCTGCTACCTGGAGTTTTGTACATACTTTCACCAAGCATTATCATTTGCCATTTTTCTCTAAATCCAGAGCTGGCTTTTCCACTGCAGTTTTGCAGGGCCTTATAGCTGTCCCTAATGCTATCTAAATTCCTCCTACCAACTATAGCTTTGGAAATCTACCCAAATGTAATGACTGCAACAGTGAAACACAAAGAACGTAATACAGTTGTGTACACTTACCGTAAATGTAGATGTTAGAGTGTATTCACTGTTGCAGTCCTGGTTACCCTCCTTCCAGCCCCCTAACTTCTTTTGGCTATACCTCTACTTTCCTTTACTATGCTTATAAAAGCCTTTTTGGTGTATTTGCTTTTTTGTTGGAGGTATATCATTGTACTTTTATATTTAATTGCTTCCCATTAGGGGGGCACTTGACGTCTGGGGCAAGAAAAACTGATGTAATGGCATCGGCTGCATGTTTTATACCCCTGATGACCTGCCATCATGGAAGAAGGGACAGCAACCGACGCCCGACCCAAGACTACGTTCAGGCAGACTGAGGGCTACCTGCAAGCAGATAACCCAAATGTAATGACTGCAACAGTGAATACACTTGAACGTCTGCATTTATATTTATGGTAAGTGTACACAACTGTACTCTCTGTGCCCTATCTTGGATCTGTCTATTTTCAACACCTTCCTGGTGGTTCCAAGATTCAGAATGCTTACGCTCCAATAGCTGCTTCCTATGCTAGCCAAGGACTCCTGGTTAGCCACCCTAGACTTAAAAGAAGCTTATCTGCAATCCCCATAAGGGAATCTTGCAGGAAATATCTACGTTTCAGAGCAGGCTCTATGCACTACCAGTTCTTTGCACTTCCCTTTGGCTTATCTACTGCGCCCAGGGTATTCACAAAATGCCTAGCTGTAGCCATTACATATTGCAGGCAGAGAAAAATTAAAATTTACCCTTACTTGGATGATTGCCTGATTCAGGCGGACAGTCAGGAATTGCTACTTCAGCATCTGACATTTGTAAAGAGACTTTTAACTTCATTAGGATATACCATCAATGAAAAGAAATCACATCTGGTACCCAGCCAGAAAAGATTTTATTCTGGGACACAACTGAACACAACTTCCCAGATGACATTCCTCACTCCAGAAAAACAGATTTATTTGACAAACTACTTCAATCTACTGGCCATCCAAACCCAGCTGTCTGCAAGAAAAATACTGCAAGCCCTAGGGTTCATGGCCTCTTGCATTCTACTAATTCCATATGCAAGACTGCATACGAGAAAACTTCACTGGTACTTGAAAAGTGTCTGGTGTTAACATTCTTAGGACCTGGAAACAATGATTCCTATCATTCCTTGCCTAAGGACAGAGTTCCTTTGGTGGGCAGAGGCCTGCTACCACAACAAGGGACTCACTTTCACTCAGCCCCCCGCCACCCAAACCCTAACAGACACAGCAGTCTATGCATGGGGGGGGGGGCTCATATGGCAGGAAAATGCATTCAAGGCAAATGGAGGCCAAAAGAAATGGACCTGCATATCAATCGGAAAGAAATGTTAGCTGTACAGAATGCACTGACAGCCTTCAAATACCTTATTCTTCCAGGGCAACTATTGATAAAGACAGACAATATCACAGTTATGTGGTACATAAACAAGCAGGGGGGAACCCATTCCTACCCACTCTGCATGTTAGCCATGGCTCTGTGGAACACAGCCTTGAGCAATCAAGTGCACCTGCAAGCTCAGTTCCTGCCAGGCAAACTAAATTAACTGACAGACGACTTAAGCAGAAATCTAATGGATCCACACGAGTGGAAATTGGAACCCAAATCATTCAAGCTTCTGAGTCAGAGGTGGGGGAATCAGAGGTGGACCTCTTTGCTTCCCCGCAGAACTATCAGTTGAGCAAATATTGCACCAGAACTCCCCACAGCCAAGCATGGAAAGTGGATGCCCTGTCCTTTACATGGGAAAACCTCTCGATCTATGCCTTTCCCCCTCTACTCCTCCTCTCGAAGGTTCTACTAAAGATCAAACAGGACAAGCCAAGGACAATTCTGATTGCACCAGACTGGTCATGCCAGCACTGGTACCCACTTTTGCACAGTCTGACAGTAGGTGCCACCATGGCACCTGCCTCAGATCCCTTCCCTGCTGTCCCAGCAGGAGGGCCAGATTTTGCATCCTCAGCTGCAAACCCTGAACCTAGCAGCCTGGCTCATCCCCTGAACACTTCACCAGCAGCCCTCAGTAAACAGGTGCTGGATGTCATCCTTGAGGCAAGGAGGCCTAGTACTAGGAAATCCTATTCAGAAAAGTGGAAAAGATACTGTTCTTGGAGCCAGTTGCAGGGAATGGACACAACCATGCCCAACTTACCTAAAATCCTAAATTACCCAGCAGAACTGTTCCACAAAGGCCTATCCTTCTCTTCAGTTAAGATTCATGCCTGTGCCATCTCAGCTCATTACAATACTGAGCCACCCCTCTTCTCATCCTCTGCTCAAACAGTTCCGGAGAGGAGCCAAAAATTTAAGACACCCCCCCCCACCCCTTCCATGACAGCTCCCACTCCAGCCTGGGACCTTAACTTTGTACTGGAGAAGCTCACACTTCCTCCCTTTGAACCTGCAGAGTTAAAATTCCTCTCTTGGAAAATAGCCTTACTTCTAGCAATCACTTCAGCAAGAAGAGTGTCTGGATTGCAGGCCCTTATGGCTGTGGGAACCCTTCATTATCTTCCATGCGGACAGGGTTTCCCCTCAGGATTTACCCATCATTCTGCCCAAGGTGGTATCTAGTTTGGCTTTTAAACCAATCCATTCATTTGCCAACGTTTTTCCCTAATCCTCAGAATAAAGGGGAAAGGATCCTGCACTCCCTGGTCATGCACAGGCAGCTTAGGTTCTACCTGGACAGGACTAAACCTTTCAGAAAATCTGACCAGCTGCTAGTCAGCTTTGCTACAGAGGAGAGGGCAAGGCCATTTCAAAGCAAACCATTTTCAAATGGATAGCACACTGCATCCATTTCTGCTACAAACACCATGGAAAACCTACCCCACAGGGATCAGAATTCATTCCACTAGAGCTACCTCAACCTCTACAGCATTTCTCAGGGGAGTCCCCTACCAGAAACATCCTGGAAGCTGCAACCTGGAGTTCTGTAGACACCTTCACCAAGCTTTACCACTTACCTATTTAAATCCAGAGCTAGATTTGCCACAGCAGTCTTACAAGGCCTGCTAGCCAGCCCTAATGTTTCTTGACTGCCTCCACCCTTCCTCAGCTTTGGGAATCAACCCAAGTGTGATGACTGCAACAGTGAAACATGAAGAACATAGTACAGTTGTGTACAGTTACCATAAATGTAGATGTTAGGGTGTATTCATTGTTGCAGTCCTGGTTACCCTCCTCCAGCCCCCTGACTTCTCTATACTTTCTACCTTACCCCCCCTCTTTTTTTGGCCATATCTTATAACAATGGTATTTACTTTTTACTGGGGGAGTTCCACACCATGTAATTGCTTCCTATTTTGGGAGCTCCTGACATCTGGGGCAAGAAAAACTGATGCAATGGCGTCGGCTGCATGTTTTATACATCTGACAATCATGGAAGAAGCGACCGCATCTGACGCAGAAATCCTAACACTCTGGTATTCAGGCCGACTGAGGGCTAACTGCAGGCAGATAACTCAAGTGTGATGACTGCAACAGTGAATACACCCGAACATCTACATTTATGGTAAGTGTACACAACTGTACTTTCTCTGCTCTGCCCTTTGGCTTATCCACTGCTCCCAGAGTTTTTACCAAATGCCTGGCTCCAGTCATTGCATTTTGCAGGCAGAAGGGCATTCACATTTATCCCTATCTCAATGACTGCCTCATCCAGGCAGAAACCAAGGAAAGACTCCTGTAGGACCTTTCCTTTGTGCAGACCCTACTAACCTCACTGGGATTCACCATCAACCTGGGAAAGTCCCAACTACAGCCCATACGAAGATTAACCTTCCTGGGCACCTCAGCACAAATGGCCTTCCTACACTCCTGCTTCACCCAGCTGGCTCTCAAGACCCACCTCACTGCCAGAAAAATCCTGCAAGCCCTGGGATACATGGCCTCCTGTATCCTGCTGGTACCTCTTGCCAGACTGCATATGAGAAAATTGCAGTGGTACCCAAGGAACTTTTGGTGTCAACACTCTGTCACTGGAACACCAGCTCCCCCCGATTCTTTCCTTAAAGAAGGAACTCCTGTGGTGGGTCGAGACTTGCACTCTGAACAAGGGCCTACCCTTTGTCATTCACCCACACAACCAAACCATAACCACAGATGCCTCAGACATGACTTGGGGAGCCCACAAAGGAACCCCACAAACCCAGGCTTTTTGGCGACAGGAGGTTCAGGGTCTCCATATCAACATGGCGATGCTAGTGGTGCACATGGGGCAATCTTAACCTTCCAAGAACACCTGTCACCTGGGGTACTTTTGATAAAGACAGACAACTCTACTGTCATGTGGTACATCAACAAGCAGGGGGGCACGCATTCTTACTCCCTGTGCCACTTAGCTATGAAAATCTGGCAGTCAGCCTCAAATCTGGGACTGCATCTGATAGCACAATACCTTCCAGCGGAAACAAAACACCCTGGCAGATCAATCAAGCAGACACCTACTGGACCCCCACAAGTGGCAGTTGAACACAGAAACCTTCCTAAAAATCAGTCACATCTGGGGAAACCAGACATAGACCTTTTTGCAAATTACCAGAACCGCCATCTGACCAGATTCTGCTCAAAAGAGTTTCATCCAGAAGCTTGGAGGGTGGACACCCTCTCCTTCCACTGGGGCAGCCTGTTTGCTTATACTTTCCCCCCACTGCTGCTGATACCCAGAGTGCTGCTCAAGATCAGAGAGGAAGGACCAAGGGCCATCTTCATCGCCCCAGACTGGCAGAGGAAACACTGGTACCCCTTGCTTCTCAGTCTGAGCATACACCCTCTCATCCTCCTGCCCCCCACAACAAACCTTCTCACACAGCAGCAAGGGAAGCTTGTACACCCAGGGCTTGCCACACTCAAGTTAACCGCATGGCTGATTCCACAAAGAAGGATGACACTTCAGCCCTCGGAGGGCCGTAGACCCAGCACCAGAAAATCATATTCCACAAAATGGAAAATATTCACTTGCTGATGCAACAGCAGAGGTGCATACAGCACCCATACCTGTCTGCCACTGGTTCTGGACTACCTGGCAGAACTTCTAGAAAAGGGGTTGTCTTATTCCTCTATCAAAAATCATGCTTCAGCCATCTCAGCGTATGTCCAGTTGGAGCAGCCCTTGTTTTTTCAACACCTCTTGAAACAGTTCCTCAGAGGTGTGGCTCACATCAGACCACCTAGACCACCACCTGCACCGGCCTGGGATCTGAACTGTATCCTAGAAAAGTTGACTTTACCCCCTTTTGAGCCAGGTCTCAAGTTTCTTTCTTGGAAAACTGCTTTCTTGCTAGCCATCACCTCTGCAAGGAGGGTATCTGAGCTCCAGGCTCTTATGGCCACTGTGACCTTCATCATCTTCCATGCGGACAGGGTCTCTGAGAACCAACCCCTTCTTTATGCCTTAGGTGATCTCTGATGTAACCCTCAACCAGGCCATATGCCTACCTACTTTCTTTCCAAAACCTACCAATAAAGGAGAAAGAATTGTACATACCCTAGATGTACACAGCCTACTGCGATTTTACCTTGACAGGACTAAATCACTCAGGAGATCTGACCCAGCTACTGCTTTCATTCGTCCCTGGGGCAGAGGGAAAGCCCACTACAAAGCAGACCATTTCCCAAATGGATCTCTCATTGCATACATTTCTGCTATAGCTTCCTTGGAAAGAGTTCTCCATCAGATCTCATTCTATAAGAGCAGCCTCTACCTCTACAGCCTTTCCTGGGGGGGGGGGGGGTTTCTACCAAGGAAATTCTGGAGGCTGCTACATGGACATCTATCCACACTTTCACCGAGCAGTACCAGCTTGGCTACATTCTCCAAAACCGGGGCAAGATTTGCATCTGCAGTCATCCCAATAACCTGTACAGCATGCTTCCATCCACTTCCTTAGCTTTGGGAGTATTCCCACAAGTGATGACTGCAACAGTGAAACACAAAGAACATAGTACAGTTGCGTATACTTGCCGTAATGTAGATGTTCGAGTGTATTCACTGTTGCAGTCCTATTTCCCTCCCACCGACCCCCTTTCTTGCCTTATCTCTATATCTTCTCTGGGGCTCCTTCCTACCGGCGGCAAGAAAAACTGATGTAATGGTGTTGGCTCTCACCCCTTATAGCCCTGACGACCTGAAGTCAGCTACAGTCCCAGAACAGCCAATGCAGGAGGGAATCCTTTACTCTGGTATTCAGGCTGCCAGAGGGCTACCCAGCTGGAATAACCCACAAGAGATGACTGCAGCAGTGAATACACTCGAGCATCTACATTTATGGTAAATGTACACAACTGTACTTTCTTAGTTCCCCCCTTCAGACAGACCTTACTGGAGCAAGTGAGTCCTAGTTGATGCCGTAGTTGTGGCAGCTGAAAAAATATTTTGAGCTCTCTCTGCTTACTGCTTGTTGTGATGGATTTGAGGTGTTCTTAAGACACTCAGTCTTGCTAGCTGGATTCTACTAAAATTCAAAGTCTGGTTATATTTGCATTCACAGTCTGTTGCATACAGAAACTTGCAGAATATACACTGATGAGAGAATATACTTTGCAGCACTTGTCTTTAAGAGCAGTAACCAATAACTTTTATAATAAATCAAACCGGACAAACGTTGCAGCTTAAAATACTGTTCCAACTTTACTTCTCATATAGTACAGATGATGTGAGAGATATAACATTTACCTTAGGACTTGTGTCCCTACCATACCTCTAACATAGCTGGATTTATACAGCTCTTTATATACACTTTTTAGTCATGCATAAACATATTTTTGAGGAAACACATTGTTCTGTATTCTATTTTGGAGAATTGCTTATCCTGTAGAAACAATACTAAGCTTCCTTGTTTAACAATGTCTTGTAAGAGACCAGCTTTTCTGACAGTGTGAATATCCTGTAACAGTGTCCTGATGTCCATGTAGAAAAACATATTTTTGAGAAAACACATTGTCACTGTGTCATAAACATATCCTGTTGTTTTAGGAAACATATTGTGTCCATTTTTTATATGCAGAAAAGCATGTCAGTGTTCTTTAAAAGCAGATTTTGCATTTTTGTTCTTGCATACATCCTGTTTGAGTCTGTAAGGAAAATGTCCATTCTTTAAAAGCAGATTTTGTATTTTTGCTCTTGCATACATCCTGTTTGAGTCTGTAAGGGAAAAATGTCCATTCAGCAGATTCCTTTTCCAAGCCATGGTCATTTAGTATGACTGCTGATCACATATTACTAAACTCTGTTTCTGCATTTAAGCAAGCCTTTTCTTTCAGCATATTTACAACATAATTAATTTCAGACTAATATTCATAAAATCTAACAATTCCCTCTGTTTTTAAACATACTTAAAACATTTTATATAGAAAACACAAGAAACAAACCTTTAGTTTGATACAACAAATCAAAATGCAATTTTACATAGTTAATACAATGATATTAAAGTATTACTACCAAACTGAATGTATTTAACAACTTTTTCTTTTGCAGACCATTCTGTGAAAATATTTTATCAGTTATGAGCTGTGTCTGCTTTAGTTTAACTTGATCAATTTATTGTTTTGCAATCACAGAATTTAATTTATGACTTAGAACTGTTCCATTAACTCTTTGCAACTGTTGAATTAACTATAAGAGACAATAACCATGTGCTACTGCAAGCATTTATACACTACAGAAAACACACAATTTCAATGTCATTTTAACCATCACATTGTGTTCATGTCTCTGAACTGCTCATTAACATCTTGGTAAAATACTGAACTGGGCTTAGATAATAAATATTTGAAAGCAATTATTTTACTGGGGTAAAACCAGTAATATTACAACTTGACAAATTACTTTTGAACTTATTACGATGTATTCTGTACAGTATGTATTTACACAGACTGTTTGCTATTTATGCATTTCAATTTACTAGGTACCCTGGACCCATTGTTTTCTTTAAATATGTTTTTTTCACACATATTCATTACTAGACATTAATTTCATTTGTACTGAATTTTTTTGCATTTGTACATACAATGACTATAAAGTACATTTAGTCTAATCTTACAAATTTAATAACATTAATATTGAGCAAAATCTTGGAAAATGTTTGTCTCTAGAAATATCTAGTGGAATTGATACCAAATTCATATGTCTTGTTATTTTAAACTACATGCTCAGCGATTATTAAAAATATTCATGCTTTTTATACCAACATTGTTTTGCCAAAAACATATTGAAATAGTGACCATTCTTGCTATTAGAAACATTTATGCATTTTGCATATCTTTATTCTCTCTTGTATAGCTTTAATAAAGCAATTTTAAATCATCTCTTGCTTTTTTAAACCATCTCTTGTATAGCTTTACAATTTAACAGGTTGTGAATATAATTTAATTCTAAACAATACAGTAATAACCATTATGATAGCTATTAACAACTTGTAAAATATCTTATCCTGTCAGGTTTAATCCAGTTTACCAGTATTACTAATACCTGTTTTTTCCTCTCCCTAAAAGAGTATTGTCAAGAAGGAATGAGATATTTTTTCCTGTAGCTTTATTTTAGACACTTGTTGTTTACTTTTTCTGTAGCTTTATTTCAGACCCTTGTTGTTTATTTTTTCTGTAGCTTTATTTTAGACCCTTGTGCAGTACTGCTTATACAGTCAGTGTAAAACTGAGAAAGTACCCCTCCCCCTTATACAGTCAGTGTAAAACTGAGAAAGTACCCCTCCCCCTGTAGTACTTCAGCACTGTTGTTTATCTGCTTTATGCTGTGAGAATAGAATAATAAAGCTTTTGCTGTTTACTACCTCTAGTAGGTATTTACACCCTCCTGCACAATTGATTTGAACTGTATGTGTACTATAGCCCATTTGCTGGCTGTACTTGATGCAACTGAGGGTTTTTTTTTTTTTTGTCATTTTAACATTTACTTGCAAACAGATTATAAGTGACATCTATGCACAATTGTGGCATTTTATGACAATTACTAAATAGTGTTGCTTGTAAACATTTTAACAAGTATGTTTTAATAACAATAATGCTTTAGAAAAACTCAAGCTACTTATCTGGCAATCAGTCTTGTTGTTTATCTTATCTTTCCAGCATTTCCTGTAACTTTTCATTCAGTCTAGGAAGGTCTGAGCTTACATTTCATACTCTGTAAACTATAGTTAATTCTTTTGGCCTTTTTCCTTTAATGTGATTGTGATTTGCATAACTATGCATTTATACAACATAACTAGACATTATTTTACAATTACCTTACATGGATTTCAGTATTTTTTATTTATTTATCTATTTAACTGTCCTGCCATTAATTTTACAAAAACTGTTTGACTAATACCATCTGTGATTTTCTTTTTAAAATTCAGAACTTTAACTGTTTGGTGTTACTATATAATTATAACATATGTTTATTTATATTTGCTGTTGTCTGCCTTTTGCTTTTGTGCATTGTAAACAAATGTACTCTAGATGAAAAGAACACACATGCATGTCTGTCTTGTATATGTATATCTTTATACAAGCATGTCATGTCTTGTGACTTTAAATTTTTACTCATCTATTTTTATTTAATTTTATACACTAGAACAGTTTTGTTTACCTTTTGACTATGCTAATGAATGGCATTCATATGCTTTACTTTACTGTAGTACTGATAGATGTCTTGCTTTAACTGAATGAAAGTAAAACATTTAAAAATGATTTGTCCAGACATCAGATCCTACCATCCTACCATCTATGTTTAACCATTTTCAAAACATAAACATATTATAAAATATATTTCTTTTGCACAGATTAGCTGTGTATGCAGGAAGTTCCCAGTCTTTGTCAGTTCAGCTAATTTATTTCCTTTATCCTGCAACTGCTGTTGAAGAATTTCCTTATAGTCTGCTTGATATGTCTCAGGAGCCTGTTCTGCTGAATCTGAAACTCCTAAGCACTTTTGAAAAGATGCATGTATAACTTGTCTAAGCTTCCTGAACTCATTGTGTCTGTTTTTAGAAGTTTACTACATTCCTTTGTAACAAAATGTACTAGGGGTTCTATCAGTAACTGATTTGACTCACATGTGGTGACAGGACATAACTGTTCAACATCAGAATGTAATGGAAACATTTTACCCTTAGTTAATTCTTCAGATCTGTCTTTACAGTCTATTTTTTAGCAATATGATGCAATATTATTTTATGGCATAATACACAAAATGCAGTTTTTGTTGAAGCACACAATAAACATTTGTCATATTTCACATGGTTTTCTTTGAGATACCAGTCAAATATTGTAATACATTTGCATAATGCCTTACTATCAACCTGCCCTAATAAGGTTTTACATTTACTAATGTGCTGTGTATACCAACATAGCAATTTTTTACATTTGCTTAAATTATGCATGAAAATATCCATACTGTCGAATCTAATATCCAGACTATCTAATATCCAAACTGACGAATAGCAACCATACTAAAAAATGTGACGTAGAAAAAAGTCTTACCAGTGAGCAAGAAAACAGGTGATCAGGCTGTTGTTGCAGATGGCTGGAAATTTTTCAAAGTAACTTGAGAAGCTGGGAAAGCACAACAGTCAGTGAACTATTGGGCTAGTGGATATCCCCCTTTTATTGAAGAATTTATGGCACTGCGAATTTCTTGAACTAGTCTCACTCCGGATTGTAGATGTCTAAAAACTTTACTACTGCAAGCTGCATAAACTGGAATACTTCTGTTTAGGATTTACACATACGTACAAATGTTAGTTACTGCAATTTGACTGAAGTGACCCTCTGCAGGGCTTACTATCACTCCTCCTGTGTTTGAATGCAGATTGTAGGTTCAAATGCAGGCTAGCTTGCCATTGAAAAAATTACATGGAGCTAGTCACTCAGCTGCCTCGCCATTGAAAAAATATTTTGAGCTCTCTCTGCTTACTGCTTGGTGTGATGGATTTGAGGTGTTCTTAAGACACTCAGTCTTGCTAGCTGGATTCTACTAAAATTCAAAGTCTGGTTATATTTGCATTCACAGTCTGTTGCATACAGAAACTTGCAGAATATACACTGATGAGAGAATATACTTTGCAGCACTTGTCTTTAAGAGCAGTAACCAATAACTTTTATAATAAATCAAATTGGACAAACGTTGCAGCTTAAAATACTGTTCCAACTTTACTTCTCATATAGTACAGATGATGTGAGATATATAACATTTACCTTAGGACTTGTGTCCCTACCATACCTCTAACATAGCTGGATTTATACAGCTCTTTATATACACTTTTTAGTCATGCATAAACATATTTTTGAGGAAACACATTGTTCTGTATTCTATTTTGGAGAATTGCTTATCCTGTAGAAACAATACTAAGCTTCCTTGTTTAACAATGTCTTGTAAGAGACCAGCTTTTCTGACAGTGTGAATATCCTGTAACAGTGTCCTGATGTCCATGTAGAAAAACATATTTTTGAGAAAACACATTGTCACAGTGTCATAAACATATCCTGTTGTTTTAGGAAACATATTGTGTCCATTTTTTATATGCAGAAAAGCATGTCAGTGTTCTTTAAAAGCAGATTTTGCATTTTTGTTCTTGCATACATCCTGTTTGAGTCTGTAAGGGAAAAATGTCCATTCTTTAAAAGCAGATTTTGTATTTTTGCACTTGCATACATCCTGTTTGAGTCTGTAAGGGAAAAATGTCCATTCAGCAGATTCCTTTTCCAAGCCATGGTCATTTAGTATGACTGCTGATCACATATTACTAAACTCTGTTTCTGCATTTAAGCAAGCCTTTTTCTTTCAGCATATTTACAGCATAATTAATGTCAGACTAATATTCATAAAATCTAACAGCAGCGACCACTAAGAAGGAGCTAGCGAAACAAAGCATGTGAAATTTTTCAATCTCGATGTTTGTTCTTACACACTGGTTCGGCTCCGAGTCGGCCGCATCACTAGCTCACATCTTCCAGAAAGCTCGAGGCACAGTAATATCCCATGATCCTCCGGTGCTAACCCTCAGATGTAGTTTGCCGCTAGCAGCAGATCGCATAGAGAGGCTCGGGTCAGTACAATTTTTACTATTTTTTCTTGTTAAATATGGATAATTTTTTTTATATTTCTTATAATCTTTATCTAAGCTTTATATATATATAGTAGTTGTGTGACTAGTTTAGGTAGTTTGTTACCTTAAAATTCTTAGTAAGGGCCTTAGGCCGTTTTTTTGTCTGTAATAGAATTTACAGTATTTAAAAGAAAGTTAACGTTTTCTATTTTATTTTTTCTTTCAAAAAAATATATATATATCTTAGTGTGCTTTGGTGTGTTTTTTTACATTTATATATATATATATATATATATACATATATCTCTTATATTGTAGTTAGAAATTTTTCAATATAGTGCTGTCTTTTTTTCTAGTAAAATGTCAGAAAAGACTAAAAGTGGATTTAAAAGGTGTCAGTGTGGACAGAAGATGTCCATTACTGACTACCATTCATCCTGCGTCTACTGTCTTGGCCGTCTCCACTTGCAGGAAGACTGTTCCATCTGTCATTCCTTTAGTGGGAGGGTCATGCTGGAAAGATGCAGGAAGTTGGTGGACAGAGGTTTGATCAAACCTGAGTTTCAAGAGGCCCTGGACAAGGCTGAACAGGTTTCGAAGTCTTCGAAGGGGTCGAAGTCTTCAAGAGTGTCGAAGCCCACGTCATCGGCTCGCACCTCTTTTCAAATTCGGACACCGGCTCCTATGACTTCGATGCAGGGTGTCGAGACCTTATCTCTGCACGAGGCTCAGATCTTGGAGCCGGTATCAGAGGTACCACCGTCTACTATTCTTCGCTCGGTGATGGCTTTGATCCCTTCGACCCGTTCTTCGAGGCCACTTTCCGACTCCGATGTGGACAGAGTGGTACAGAAGCTTATGGAGAACTCGGCTTTGTCAAAATTAATCGAGGTTTCGTCCAAGCTGGTTTCAAAACTCGAAGCTATTCCAGTTCCGTCGACACGTCCTCCTCCAAGACCCGTCGAGTCATCGGTGTTAGGAGTCGAAGAACCGATGATTGTAGAGCCCTTGGTGCCGAAGCCTCCAGTAGTGCTATCGGCTCCGTTGACCTCGACTCCTTCGGAACCAGCCGGAGAATCTCGGAGCCAAGCATATTTCCTGGGTTCCGGGGGGGATAGTCAAACCGAGATTTTGGTTCCGACTCTTCCTCTCGGTGCCTCGGCTCAGATCAGTTCGGATCCGTCCTCGGTGTCGGAGCCCGTGGTTCCGATTTCGGAGAAACGACCTCCTTCTTCGGATCGGGTTGGATCTTCGGATCGGGGCACCGGTACCTTTGACATCGTGAGGAAGGTCTTGTCGGATCAGACACATTCTTCATCGGTATCTTTATTTCCTTCCCCAAAAGGTCCGCGTTCTGCTTCTGTGCCTTCGGTACCTACCAAGTGTCGAGACCCAATGCCTCAGAAGTCCCCACAGGGAGTCTCTGGTTCGTCAGATGCATCCCCAGAAGCTCCCACTGAGGATGTTCCGAGGAAACGACTGTGCATAGATTCCCCACAGAAATCTCTTACATCTGATACTGATTTAGATGAAACAGAAGGGTCCCCACGGTCCACCTCTGAGGATGTCTCTTTTGCAGACATTTTGGAAATCCTGAAGCAAAGAGGGGACTGGCAAACCCTTACCCCTTCTGCGGATGAATCTGTTTTACTGAAGGCATTTGGGACTCAACCTTCTACCTCCTGGGCGACTCCTCCCTTTGACGATCTCATGGATCTAGTAGCTCGGAGGGCTTGGGAAACACCTGATACAGTGGAACCAGTCCCTCGTAAACCCAACAAATACATGACAGCTCCCCAAGATAAAGCCTATCTTACAAAAGGAGTTCCCGTAGACACTATGGTGGTGGCGGCCACTAAGAAAGAGATGTCTGAATCATCTTCCTGTGTCCATCCTCCTAATAAGGATTCTAGGACAATGGACAGATATGGGAAGCGCATATTTAGTTCGGCGACTTTTTCCATCCGATCGCTCAACTACCTTACGCATTTCACGCGTTTACAAAGAGATCTCATTAAGGAATTAGGAGATACTCTTCACGGACACACAGATGCTGCTGTCGCCGAGAAAGTGACAGCGCAACTTAACACCCTAAATTCCATAGTCAACTCGTCCATGGGGCTGATTTCATACGCAGCCGAAGGATCGAGTAGAGCGGCAGCTTCAGCGATTGGCCTGAGAAGACAATCCTGGTTGCGCTTATGCTCCTTTGCGGAAGCCTTTAAGTCTTCCTTTGCCAATGCCCCCTTTGATGGTGCCTCCCTGTTTGGGCCCAAAGTAAAGGAGACTCTCACGAGGTGTGAACAAGAAGGGAAGACCCTGTCTACCGTAGGGGTCTGTTTTTCCGTTCCATCTAGACCCTACCCTAAAGGGCAACGAGGAGGAAAGATGTGGTTCCGAAAGACTCGGATCTTTTCAACACACCCTAAGTGACGCCCCCTCCAGAGGCAGAGGAGGGGGAAGAAACTGAAGATGCCGCCCAGCCAGCAGAGGGAGTCCGCAAAATCAGGGTGATAGAGAGACCTTCTCTGGAAAACCCTTCCAGCACTCCTGAGTGCAGGCCCGGCTGTCCTACTCTGGAGGCAGTCGGGGGTCGCTTGGCTTTATACCCAGAGGCCTGGCTAAATCTTACATCAGATTACTGGGTAAAATGCATAGTTACCAGAGGCTACAACATTCCCTTCATAAAAATACCACCAAACTCCAAAAAACTCCCAGATGTTCCACCCAGTCTGCGAGACCAAGCAACCATAGAGATAAGAAGGTTGCTCGAAAACAGAGTCATCCAACCAGTCCCAGCGGACCAAATAGGATCCGGACCTTACTCAAGGTTCTTTTTAGTTCCAAAGAAAACAGGGGACTGGAGGCCAATTATAGACCTCAGCAAGTTAAATACCTTTGTGAAAAAGGAAAAGTTCCGGATGGTCACGCTTCAGTCAATCCTCCCTTTTCTGCAAAAGGGTGACTGGATGTGCTCTATAGATCTCAAAGACGCATACTACCATATCAAAATGGCCAGGGCGTCCAGAGATCACTTGCGCTTCTGGCTGGGAGCCAGTCATTTCCAGTTTCGCGCTCTGCCCTTTGGTCTCACCTCAGCCCCCAGGGTGTTCACCAAATGCATGGCAGTAGTAGCGTCTCACTTGAGACTAAAGGGATTCTGGGTGTTTCCTTATCTAGACGACTGGCTCCTTTCCACCACCACCAAGTGTCGTCTTCTACAAGCCAGGGACTACACCATCAGTCTTTGCTCTTCACTAGGCATAACGGTGAATTTTGGAAAACCTGTCTCATCGCCGTCACAGTGTATCTTATTTATAGGAGCACAGCTAGACACTTCCCTGGCTCAAGTTACTCTCCCCCCATCAAAAGTGTCAGACCTCAGGCACCAAATTTCACTCCTTCACAACAACAGAGTCTCTGCACGACAAGTATTAAGAGTGCTAGGCTTGATGGCAGCATCCCTTCTTGTAGTTCCTTTAGGCAGGATGCACATGAGGATCCTTCAATGGATGCTATTCGCCCAGTGGTCATATCTACAACTTCCACTGTCTCACGAAATCTTTATCATGAATTATTGCAAGAAGGATCTCTTGTGGTGGATACACAGTCAAGATCTAACACTAGGACGACCCTTTATATTACCCAGTCCGGTAGCAACTCTAACCACGGACGCTTCCCTGATAGGGTGGGGGGATTCTTTCAGGGACAAACAGTCCAAGGTCAATGGTCCAACATGGAGTACAATCTGCACATCAGTGTTCTAGAGATGAGGGCAGTGTTTCTAGCGTTGCAATACTTTCACAAGTCCTTACCTCGGGGAACAGTGACAGTTCAGACAGACATGTCAGTGGTCTGGTACATAAACAAGCGAGGGGGAACCAGATCTTACCCATTATGCAGAGAGGCCCTCAGAATTTGGCAATGGGCAAAGTCCACTGGACGCTTTCTGATAGCAACGCACATCCCAGGGACGTCCAACGTAATCGCGGACAGGTTGAGCAGAGCCATCCTGTTCCCTCACGAGTGGTCCCTCAAACCTCAAGTGGCGGAAGAGATCTTCCGCAGATGGGGCCAGCCTTGCTGCGACCTGTTTGCATCCCCTTTGAATGCCAAATGCAGAAGCTATTTTGCCCTGTTACCCCCCCCCCCCCGGGACGCACTGGTATACGATTGGCCCCCAGGTCTCCTTTATGCTTTTCCTCCTGTTCCACTAATTCCCAGGTTTTTGCAGAAAGCCAAACGTCTGGACAGGACCATAATACTGATAGCCCCATTCTGGCCTCGACAAATCTGGTTTCCCTTCCTTCAATCCCATCAAGTGGAGGAACCATGGATTCTGGACCCGGAGCCAGATCTGTTGACACACTCATCAGGAGTTCCTCACACCTTCCTCAAGTCCCTCAAACTGACAGCTTGGCTGCTCCGCTTCCCATCTTAGCCAGGTCGGAGTTACTATCTCTTGCAGTACAACAAATTATTGCATCTTTCTCACAAACCATCTACAAGAAAATTGTACATCAGCAAATGGAACCGTTTTGCGCACTGGGCCTCCAAACAAGGTATAGATCCATTCGGGGCCCCAGTACACAAGGTACTAGATTTCCTTTCCTCACTTTTTCAAGAAGGAGCATCAACATCCACTATAAGGGTTCAACTGGCCGCTATATCCAATTTTCATATTGGCCGTAAGGATGGTTCTCTTATGTCCCACAGGCTTTGTAAAGCCTTCATGAAAGGTACTTTTCATCTCCGTCCCCCTTTTCGTAATCCAATAGCACCTTGGAATCTTAATCTCATGCTGTCACAACTCATGTTGCCCCCTTTTGAACCAGCAACCACAACTCCGTTAAAATTGCTTTCGTGGAAAACACTTTTCCTGGTTGCCATCACTTCAGCCAGAAGAGTTTCAGAGTTACAGGCTCTTTCTATCCGACCCCCGTACATGATTTTTCATCCGGATAGAGTAACCTTGCGCACCAATCCATCCTTTCTTCTGAAGGGTTGTTCGGTTCAGAATATCAGTCAATCTATTGAACTGCCTACCTTCTTTAAAAATCATTCCAATAAGCTGGAATACACATTGCACAAGTTGGACGTTCACAAACAACTAAGATTTTACTTACATAGGACAAAAGAGTACAGAAAGTCAGATCAACTATTTGTCTCCTATGCTGACCAAAGAAAAGGACAGGCAGTAACGAAGGTTACCTTATCCAAATGGCTCTCAGATTGCATAAATTTCGTATATGCTGAATCCAAACAACAACTCCCTTTCAAACCCAGAGCTCATTCTACAAGGGCGATTGCTACCTCTTCAGCCCATACCGCTCGTTTGCCTTTAGATACCATTTGTGCAGCGGCAACTTGGGCAAAACCACATACCTTTATCGCCCACTACAAGCTAGACAAGAGCTCCAGGGACAGGGCGACGTTTGGTTCCACTGTACTCAGGAATGTTCTCCCTTGAGCCACCCGGGAAAAAGGAGCTAGGGACGCTACCCGTGTGTAAGAACAAATGGCGAGATTGAACAATTTCACATTAAGAAGTTATGTCTTACCATAACGATCCATGTGAATTGTTCATCTCGCCTTTGTTCTTACATTCCCCCCCTCCATCCCCCGTCCTACGGTCTGGGAGAACGGTTTTCGATTAGATTCCTTTTCAGCCTTTTCTAGGTATGATTGACATGTTATTAACATCAGTAATGGCATCTTTTATCCTCTACCTGGCAGTAGGGTTTCAGACAATTGTAGTATTTGTTCATAAGTGTTTTAGACACATTTCTAAGAGGGATTCTTCTGGTATAGCAAACTAGATCTGAGGGTTAGCACTGGAGGATCGTGGGATATTACTGTGCCTCGAGCTTTCTCGAAGATGCGAGCTAGTGATGCGGCCGACTCGGAGCCGAGGATCGACTCCGAACCCGTGTGCAAGAACAAAGGCGAGATGAACAATTCACATGGATCGTTATGGTAAGACATAACTTCTTATTCTCTGTCCATCCACAGAACAGGGAGTCCAGAGTGGTGGACAGATTTGGTAAGCGCATTTACGCCTCAGCCACATTCTCAGTGAGGTCATTAAATTGCCTGGCACATTTTACTCGATTACAGCGATATTTGATCACAAAGCTTTTAAATTCTCTCTCTTGAGTCCATGTTGGTGCAGGATCTCAAGAAGGTTTCTCCTCAATTTGCTACTTTCGTCCATTGCCAACTCATTGATGAGACTGATCTATATGGAGGAGTTTGCCTCACGAGCATCCAGTTCAGGCATAGCTGTTAGGAGATGTGAGCACTTACTCTGGCTGGCTCCATTTTATGTAGGTGGAAAATAGCTATTTGTGTCATTATCAGATTTGTCTGAGGGTTAATCTTTCATCCTACTGCTATAAAAGATTCACATGTTTGCTAGATTTTGCTCTGTATTCAAGAGCTCTTTCCTTGTTGCATGCTTGGAATACTTCTGATACAAACAGAAAATGATTGACTTCAGTAGTTGGCTGAGTTTCTGGTGTCATTCCAAGGGGATACAGCATCTGTCAGCCTGGGATGCCTCTATCGACATAGACAGACCTCGATGCTTTGCCGGAGATGGTCTTCATCTGTCACCCCTGGGTTTTCGGCTACTGGCCAAGGCTTTTGCCACCCACATAGTCCCTTTTCAGGCAGTGCCTCAAGGACAAAATTCCCAACATAAGAACTCCATTTAAGAACTTCCTTAAGGTTTTGCTGCCAAATGCTAGGAGTCTTAACATGAAACTGCATTCTGTGGAAGCAGTCCTCATCTTGGAAGACAGACATTTGTGCAGTCATGGAGACCTGGTTCAAGGCTGTGGAGGCTATCCCAGCTATATCTGGCTACACCACCTTCCACATGTTCAGACCACAAACTGAAGGCATGAAAACTAAAGGAGGTGGTGTATCAATATTCATTAAAGATAAATACACCTCCAGATTGGTTAGCCAGCATGATTCTGTGGAGATGCTTCAGGTGCAGTTAACTATTTGTAGGACACCTGTTCAAGTCATTGCCAGCTGCAGGACCCCCACCATGAATCAGGACACCCACTCTGCCTATTTGGATCTACTTTTGTCTGTCAAGATGCAGCCAAACACTATGGTTTTGGGCAGATTTAAGTACCCATCCATAGACTTTGGAAATTACTCATGTGGAAATCTCACTTGCCCAAAGTTTATTCAACTTCATTAACTCCAACGCCGTGGACCAGCTAGTTGACACCCCCACTAGGGGTGCCAACATCCTGGATCTGGTGCTTGCCAATATGGGGACCACTGCAGCACCCCCACTGTGAGGTCTTCCCTGGTGAGATCTGACCACATGTCAGTCTGATTCCAAGTTACTATCACCCCCCCCCCCACTCCCAGTAGCACAAACTAAACTAAAAGAAACTTCTGCAAAACAGATTATAACCTCTTACAGGATGGTATAAATAGCTTCACAGCACCTTCTCCCTTTGATGGAACTAGCAGCTATGCAGAGTTCTACACAAATGCTTTAAACAAACACCTGAACAACTGCATTGATGTGGCTACACCGAAGAGGACCAAAACAAGCTCTTTGAGGAAGAACAAATGTGTCTGGTGGACAACTGCCATTAACAGGCTTTACAATAAGAGGAAGAAATTGCTGTCTAAGAGTAAAAGGGAGCGAGCCTCAAACTGGAAACACTCCCTCCTCAGCTTAAACAAGCAAATGTGACTCCTTGTGAAGTCCTCCATAGCTAACTACGAATCCAAATTGGCTTCCTCCACTAAGGACAGCCATAAGGTGTTCTTTATTTACAGCTGTAACCTAAAAGGAAAAGCTCAGATTTGTGCCAAACTGGTAGGTGATGATACCATATATACCGAGCCTGTGGACATTGCTAACCTCAAATAGGAAATCCAAAAAGAGAACCACTGAGAAAACGCCAAGGCAGAAAAAGATGCTGGACACCAAAATAGCGTAACCAAGTTTATTCACCGCTTTCGTCGTTAGACTTCTTCAGAATACAAACTAATGACTCAAAAAACACTTCTTATATAGTCAATGTTAAATAAGTTAATTGACAATTAAAAAATCCATTAATCAATAAAACCCTAAGGTATGATGTTTAACTAACAGTGTTATTATAAAATAAACTAAACTCAATTAAAAAACACTTTAGAGATAGTTTTGTCAATGTTTAAACTAGCATTTCTCAAAAAAGATTTAATGTTGATTGTATCATTAAGTCCTGGAAACTTATCAGATTTCAGCTTTATTTGCCATAATGTTTCCCTTTGCTCAAGAAAATTTTTGAAATCTCCACCCCTTAAATCAGACTTGCAAACTTCTATCACTGAAAAAGTGAACTTTTTAAAATTCTCACATGAAACAGAATGTTTAAATAACGCATTGTTGTTATCACAAGTTTTTATGCTGTATAAGTGTTCACGAATTCTAAATTTCAAACTTCTGGTAGTCATACCGACATAAAAAGCCGGACATGACATGCAAAAACTGATATAAACAACTCCTGCAGTATTGCAATCCACATATTCAGGAACCATAAAGGTTTGATTAAAATTTTCTACAATAATGATGGGCCCTGTTGAAATGTATCTACAAATGTTGCAATTAAGACATTGAAACATGCCTTTTCTGTTTGTTGTTCCAGCAGTGCTGTTTGTGGGGGCGTCAATTTTACATTCTAAAGATTTTTTAAGACTAGAATTATTTCTAAAAGAGAACAAAGGTCTGTCTCCTAAGACTTTACTAATGTCTGGATTACCTTGGATAATACGCCAATTGCTTTCCACTAGGCGTCTAATCGTGGTACTGTCACTAGTCATGTCCAACGTACAAATAGGTGTTTGTCTAGTGATGTTAACATCGACTAAATCAGTGTTGATAAAATCATTTTTAGTTGAAACATTAAAATTCAAAAGTGCCGGATATAAAGTGCTTCTTTTGTCTAAAATTTCCCTGATTGTTTTGTCTAAAAAGGCTTTATCATACCCCCTGTCCAAGAATAAACTTGAAATGAAAGTTAATTCATCCTGCAAGTCGCTGTCCTTAGATGTCATCCTGCAGGCTCTAATGAATTGACCCTTTGGTATGTTTTTTATGACGTGAGAAGGGTGACCACTTTGGAAATGCAAGTAACTATTTGTAAAGGTGTCTTTCCTGTAAATTTTGCTGTGGAATCGAGATTCAAAATTGTCCCACCAAAATAATACGTCCAAAAAATTAACTTTCAAACCAGTATTACCTAAGGTAAACTTTAAAAATTCAGATGTTGTGTTGATGTCACTAACAAATTCATTAACTGTGTCAATATTGCCTCTAATGATGAAAATCAAATCATCAACAAAACGATGGTAAAACAAAATTTCATATCTACTCATCATGTTGTTTAAACTACTGCATTCCCACCAGGAAAGTACTAAATTTGCATAACAGGGTGCGGCTGGTGAACCCATCGCTACCCCCCTGATTTGCCGATAATACTTGTTGTCAAATAAGAAAAAATTATTATTTAATAATATTTCCAAAAACCTGCATATAGTAGAAACTTGACTGTTATTTAAACTAGTTTTTAAAGTTAAAAAACTACGGATGGCATCAACACCTTCTTCATGAGGTATACAAGTATATAATGAGACAATATCCAAAGTAAAAATAATGTCGGTGACCGGATTAAAAAGAGTCTTGTTTGTAAAACTCTTTAATTTTTCCAGGAAATGCCAAGAATCCTTAATAAAGGAGTCTTGCTGAGAGACTATTGGCCCTAAGGTGGCATCTATCACCAAGGAAATACCTTCGGTACAAGAATGTGGAGAAGAAACTATTGGTCTCAAGGGAGGATCAGACAAACATTTATGAGTTTTAGGTATCCCAAAAAGTATGCCTATTCTGGGTTTGTTAATGACACAAAATTCATAAACTTCAAAGTCAATTTCGCCTGTCATAAGTGCATCATATAATAAAGAATGAATAACTTTTGTCTTTTTGTTAATGTCATATAAAGAAATAGTTTCATATTCATTTTTATTATTCAATAATGTTAGCATCTTGTCTTTGTAAACAGTTTGTGCCATAATTACTATGTTACCTCCCTTGTCACTTCTCATAAACCTTAATGTTTTGCTTTTATTACGTAAACTATGAAAGGCTTTCCTTTCGTCTCTGTTTAAATTGTTGTAGCCATTGTGACTCTTTATATTTTTTTCAATTTCCTGTATACAAATATCCTCAAAAATTCTTAAGGTGTGATTCAGCTGGGGATTGTATGTTGAGGGTTTAATTAACACCTTTGTAGGTAAAGAAATATCATTTAACACATATTGCAAATTTAACCTCCTGACATACTTCTTGATGTCAACCACAGTTCTGCCGTAATCTGCTCTAACAGTTGGAATAAAATTAAGCCCTAATTTTAAGACTTTTAATTCATTAATGTCAAAATAATTAAATTTTTAAAATGTCCCAAAATTTTTTTTTTTTAAAGGGTTTAAAATTTGGGGGGAACCCTAGAAAAGTGTTTTTTTAAATATCCTTTTTTTTAAATTGTTTATAAATCAGGGGGTTTCCCGTTTTAGCCGATTTTTTAAAAAAAAAAACCCCCCATTCCATGGATCAAAATTTTTTTCAAACTTTTTAAAAAATTCTTTTTGGCCAGTAAAAAGTTGTAGACCCATTTAAAAAAATTTTTTTTGTTTAAAAAATTTTTTTCTGTTGGGCCAAAATAAAGTAGTTTAAAAGCCCTTTATGTTCCCAACATCTTAAAATTTCCAAACACGCTTTTTTTTTCTATAAAATTTTTTGTGTTTAATTTTTTATCACCTTTAAAATTTTTAAAAGTTTTCTTTTGTTTAAAGCCAGAATTATTAAAAAAGGTAAGTTTTTAAACTCAAATCACCAATGAACCGTTGAAAAAAAACGCTGAATGTTTCAAATTTAAATTTGAAAAATTAAGCGTTTTTTTGTTAGAAAAATTTCTTTGAAACCAAAAAAAATTTAAAAAAAATTTCTTTTTTAAGGTTTCTTTTTCCAAAATTTTTCTATTTTTTTTTTAAAGGGAAAAAATTAAAGAAAGCTGGTTTTTAAACACAAAAATTTTCCCCTTTTTGAAAAAAAACAAGGACCCCGTTTTTTCCCAAATTTTAAAAATTTTTAAAAACAGGGAAAAAACATTCATTGAATCAATTCTCAAAGAAAAATTTGCTAAAAAGAAAAATTAAACCCAACATAAATTTTTAAAATATTTTAGGTTTTAAAGGGAAATTGTTTTAGAAATGGTCAAATTTTTAAAAACCAAAAATTTCATTTTTCAATTAAAACCCAAAAAAGTTTTTAACAAAAGAACATTTGTTTTGTTTAAAAAAGAAAAAAAAAAAAAAATTTTTTTTCTCTTTTTTTTACCAAAAAAAAACTTTTTTTTTGGGCAAAATTTGCTAAATAAATTTTTAAAAAAAAAAAAAAAAAACTTTAAAAATTTTTGATTTTTGACAAATGGTTTTTTTTTTGGCAAAAAAAAGACTCCATTTGTTTGCTGCCAAATGCTAGGAGTCTTAACATGAACGACGGGACTTCTAGTTCAAGGCTGTGGAGGCTATCCCAGCTATATCTGGCTACACCACCTTCCACATGTTCAGACCACAAACTGAAGGCATGAAAACTAAAGGAGGTGGTGTATCAATATTCATTAAAGATAAATACACCTCCAGATTGGTTAGCCAGCATGATTCTGTGGAGATGCTTCAGGTGCAGTTAACTATTTGTAGGACACCTGTTCAAGTCATTGCCAGCTGCAGGACCCCCACCATGAATCAGGACACCCACTCTGCCTATTTGGATCTACTTTTGTCTGTCAAGATGCAGCCAAACACTATGGTTTTGGGCAGATTTAAGTACCCATCCATAGACTTTGGAAATTACTCATGTGGAAATCTCACTTGCCCAAAGTTTATTCAACTTCATTAACTCCAACGCCGTGGACCAGCTAGTTGACACCCCCATTAGGGGTGCCAACATCCTGGATCTGGTGCTTGCCAATATGGGGACCACTGCAGCACCCCCACTGTGAGGTCTTCCCTGGTGAGATCTGACCACATGTCAGTTTGATTCCAAGTTACTATCACCCCCCCCCCCCCACTCCCAGTAGCACAAACTAAACTAAAAGAAACTTCTGCAAAACAGATTATAACCTCTTACAGGATGGTATAAATAGCTTCACAGCACCTTCTCCCTTAGATGGAACTAGCAGCTATGCAGAGTTCTACACAAATGCTTTAAACAAACACCTGAACAACTGCATTGATGTGGCTACACCGAAGAGGACCAAAACAAGCTCTTTGAGGAAGAACAAATGTGTCTGGTGGACAACTGCCATTAACAGGCTTTACAATAAGAGGAAGAAATTGCTGTCTAAGAGTAAAAGGGAGCGAGCCTCAAACTGGAAACACTCCCTCCTCAGCTTAAACAAGCAAATGTGACTCCTTGTGAAGTCCTCCATAGCTAACTACGAATCCAAATTGGCTTCCTCCACTAAGGACAGCCATAAGGTGTTCTTTATTTACAGCTGTAACCTAAAAGGAAAAGCTCAGATTTGTGCCAAACTGGTAGGTGATGATACCATATATACCGAGCCTGTGGACATTGCTAACCTGTTAGCCAACAGTTATGTGAAAACTTCACTCCCCCTCCCCGCCACCCTTCCCCAAGACATCTCTACCACTTGTCTTCCACCCTGTATCTCTAAAGAACAGGTCGTGGTCAAAAACACAGCATCCATGGGACCTGATAACATCCCAGGCTGCGTACTACATGGGCTCAGACAAGAATTAGTAATGCCATTGGGGTACTCTTTTCAATCATAGTCTTAAGCACTGGCTTCATCCCAGCTGAATGGGAAAAGGCCACCGTTCTCCTCTTGCATGAAGGTGGTGCTTTCCACTGACCCCAGGAGCTGTAGACCTATTAGCCTGACTAGCGTTATCTGCAAGGCCATGGAGAATAATCATGGAACTTATCAACAAAGACATTGGTAACCTCCAAACACTTGAACCTACTCAATTTGGATTTGTGAAAGGAAGATCATTCCTGATGTTCGTGTTACACTGCTGCAGTCATCACACTTGGGTTATCCGCCATCAGGCGGTCCCGCAGTCAGCCCGAGTTCCAAAGTCTTGGTCTGGCGTCGGTTGCTGTAGCTTCTTCCCTGATGTCAGTACAACAGGGGTATAAAAGAGGCAGCTGACGATATTTTCTTCAGTCTTTCTTGCCGCGCGGTGCCCGACCAGAAGCAGTTCGCAAGTGCCGGTCGGCCGACTCCTGAGATTTTCAAATCGAATTTCAGACCGAAGTCTTCAATAAAGCTAAGTACCCCGTTGGGGAACTTTTTCTTGCCTCAGTCTGATGTCAGAAAAAGTTAATAATTGCATTTCTTGTGGGAAGCAAATACCTCATAAGGATTTTCATTCCTATTGTATCCCTTGCCTAGGCCCAGACCGCGAAGTCACAGGTTGTCGGTTTTGTGCTAGGTTTAACAAACGAACTATTAAACGTCGGTTTGATTTTGCTCGACATTATTTTGATAGAAAGTTTAATTATACCATGCCGTCAGAACAACCGACTACCAGGATACATCAAAAGTGTAAAGCAGGCAGCCGAGACCCAAACCAGACACGGAGGCCTCTGCTAGGCCAGTCGCCGGTTCTCTGGTTTTCAGTGAGGCGCCTACGCAGCCCCTGACGACCGCTGATTTAGAACCCTAGCCTGCATCCGACACCCAAGCGGAGATTGCAGGGCCTCCAGAGCCTTTATCTTTAGGCCCTTCCGACTCCATGGTTGATGGGGATTCCGGTGCAGTTGAAAGGCCGTCAGTTGCTGAAGGTGTCTTCAGACTGACTACACTTACTATTAAATTTTTTACAAAACAGAAAACTCCATTAAAAGTAAGGAAGCCTGTATAGCACTCTCCAGTGCAAGGCCCCATGCCTAAGAAACAGATGCTTAAGATGGCCGAAGACTTAATTACCCTAATCAGGGGTTCCCATCCCCCACCTGACCAAAGGACTAGACAGGAGGATGACTACGCTTCCTCTGACCAGGTTTCCATTACCTCAGATTCTCCTGAGGAACAGGAGTACTCTTTCTTTCCCCCTTATGAAGACTCTGATGCTGAAGAGTCAATTCCTTCAGCATTTCCCCCAGAAGACTACTCTTTTGGGGAAACTTTACATACCATGAGGGAACATTTCCACTGGGAAGGCCAGGATTACTCTGATTCTAAGAAAAGGCTCCGAGAGTTCCTCTTACTACCCCAGCACAGACCCTTTGCTATTCCACCTGTGTTAGACATTGTGGATGATGTTTAGCCTTAACCCAGATTCATTACCTCCTGCACCAGCCAAACCAGACAGATACTACAGAGTCCCTGACTCGCATAAATTCCTATATGAAAGCCCTGTTGCTGACCCAGAAACCATTTCCCAGGGTCCCAAAGGGGTTAAGGCTTCTATTGCTAAAAATCCTGTACCATCTGAAAGGGATTCTAGAGCACTAGACAGATGGGGAAAGAAAGTATATACCTCAGCTACTCTGGCTATGAGGGCCTTAAATTGCCAGTTTCACATGCTGAAATATCAACAATATTTGATGTCTCAATTAAAACAAAAAATGAGCACACATACAGAGCAGCCTGATTACAAGGAAATACAAGATTTGTTGCATGCAGCAGAATAAGTGGGAAAACATACTTTGCAATGTGGATTTGATTCATTGGAAGCTTCTTGGAGAGCAGCCGTAACAGGGTCTGTCATTCGTAGGCATGCTTGGTTAAAAGAAAAAACTTTACCTGATCATGTTAAAGCAAAGTTATTGGATGTACCATTACAGCAGGATGTTTTATTTGGTGTGAAAGCAGAAGAGGTTTTAAATAAAATGGAGGATAAGGCAAAATCTATGCAGACTGTCAAGGATTTTTTACAGGTCCAACCCCCTTGTTTCAGCAGAAATTGGCCAACCAAAAACTGGTCCTTTCCAACTTCTGACAGACCACAGAGGAGCAAATACTGACGCCCAAAGGGCAGAGGTCAGCCACAAGGCTCTTACAAGCCAGGACAATGGGGTGCCACAACCCAGAAAGGAGGAGAAGATAGGTCTCAAACTATCAGAAGACAATCACAATGACTTACCCCTCAGACTGCCAAGCAAATCACTCTTGGCAGCTCCCTTGGGAGGAAAACTTGCACTTTTTGCAGACAATTAGCACATCATCACAAAAGACAAATGGGTCCTAAATATTGTAACTCAAGGATACAGGTTCCACTTTCACACTTTACCAAGGATAAAAGGAATGCCAAACCTGCCATCAAATCAACGGGCAGAGGCTCAAAGACAAATTACAGCACTCATGGACATGAGAGCCATTCAACAAGTTCCCACACAGGAGCAAGGACAAGGAATTTACTCGACTCTTTCTGGTTCCCCGAAAGGACAAAGCCTGGAGACCCATTCTGGACCTTTCAATTCTAAACACATACCTGGAAGTACCCAAATTCAAGATGCTCACACTACAGCAACTTCTTCCCATGCTGGGCAAGAAGGCTTGGCTAGTAACATTGGACCTCAAGGAGGCATATCTGCATGTCCCTATCAGACAAAATTGCAGAAGATACCTCCGATTTATAGCAGGTACAACTCATTACCAATTCTCTACACTGCCCTTTGGCTTATCTACTGCACCCAGGGTCTTCACAAAATGCCTGGCACCAGTAATTGCATACTGCAAACAAAGAGGAATCCAAATTTATCCATACCTGGACCACTGCCTTATTCAAGCAGACAGCAAGGACATTCTTTTAAAACATCTGGCGTTTGTAAAAAACCTACTAAGTTGCCTAGGGTACAGAGTAAACGAAAAGAAGTCAAAACTAGTGCCCTCACAAGACATAATATTCCTGGGTGCCAGCTTAAATACAGCGGATCAGATGGCTTATCTCACACCAGACAAGCAAGGACAAACGGACTTAATACTTCAAAATGATGGCAACAAAAACCCAGCTCCCTGCAAGAAAAATTCTGCAGGCCTTGGGATTCATGGCATCTTGCATACTACTAATACCATATGCCAAACTGCATATGAGGAAATTACAATGGTACCTGAAAAGCGTATGGACTCAACACAGCCACAGCTTGGAAACAATAATACCACTAATTCCCTGCCTTCAACAGGAGTTTCTATGGTGGGCTCAGGCATGTCACCTCAACAAGGGTCAGCCTTTCACCTTGCCCACAGCCAGGCAAACAGTGACAACAGATGCATCGGATTACGCCTGGGGAGCACACATGGCAGGACAGTGTATTCAGGGCAAATGGTCTGCAGATCAAATGCATCTCCACATCAATCAAAAAGAGATGCTAGCTGTACAAAATGCTCCAACAGCTTTCAAGGACCTCCTACATCCAGGACAACTTCTAATAAAGACGGGAGTATGCAGTCCCAAGAAATTCAAAAGCTGCTACAAAAATACTCCTCCAGGAAGTTTCACCTGAACAGATAAGATTCGGAACTTACGTTGCTTCTTTTTAGTGCCAAAGAAAACGGTACCTGAGACCAATTCTAAATCTAAGCAATTTATGTAAGGAAGTCAAAAATTCCAAATGATTGTGGTTCAGTCCATCCTGCCTCTTCTGTACAAGGACAATTGGATGTGCTCTGTAGATCTCCAGGATGTGTACTAACACACCAAAATAGACAGGTGATTCAAGAGATACCTGCACTTTTGGTTGGGAGCCAGTCATTATGAATTCAGAGCATTGCCATTTTGACTTGCCACAGCCCCCAGGGTGTTCACCAAATGCATGGCCAGTTGTGGCAGCTCACTTGAGACTCAAAGGATTCCAGGTGTTTCTTTACCTCAACAATTGGCTCTTCACCACCCCAACCAGGCATCAACTTATACAAGCCAGGGATTACTTGCTTCAGATCTGCAACTCCCTAGACATTGCAGTAAACCTTGCCAAGCTGAAGCTGACTGCTGTACAGCTCTGGAATTTATAGGAACTCGACTGGATACTACGACTTAAGTGGCATCATTTGCTCTAGTTTGCAACCATCATGCTTAATAAAGGATAATGAGGGAAACATGCTCACAAGCGAGGAGAGTGTGTTGAGCAGATGGAAAGAGTACTTTGAGGGGCTGATGAATAAAGAGAATGAGAGGGAAAGAAGGTTGGATGATGTGGGCATAGTGAATCATGAAGTGCAATGGATTAGCAAGGAGGAAGTAAGGATAGCTATGAAGAGGATGAAGAATGGAAATTATGTTGGTCCAGATGACATACCGGTGGAAGCATGGAGGTGTTTAGGTGAAATGGCAGTGGAGTTTCTAACCAGATTGTTTAAATATTGGAAAGTGAGAGGATGCCTGAGGAATGGAGAAAGTGTTTTGGTACCGATTTTTAAGAATAAGGGTGATGTGCAGAGCTGTAGTAACTACAGAGGGATTAAATTGATCAGTCACAGCATGAAGTTATGGGAAAGAGTAGTGGAAGGTAGGTTAAGAAGGGACGTGATGATTAGTGATCCAACAGTATGGTTTCATGCCGGAAAAGAGCACTTCAGGTGCGGTGTTTGCTCTCAGAGTGTTGATGGAGAAGTACAGAGAAGGTCAGAAGGAGTTGCATTGTGTCTTTGTGGAGTTAGAGAAAGCATATGACAGGGTGCCTAGAGAGGAGTTGTGGTATTGTATGAGGAAGTCAGGAGTGTCAAAGAAGTATGTAAGAGTGGTACAGGATATGTGCGAGGGTAGTGTGACAGCGGTGAGGTCTGCGGTTGGAGTGATGGATGCATTTAAGCTGGAGGTGGGATTACATCAAGGATCAGCTCTGAGCCCTTTCTTATTTGCAGTGGTGATGGACAGGTTGACAGACGAGATCAGACAGGAGTCCCAGTGGACTATGATGTTTGCAGATGACATTGTGATCTGTAGTGAGAGTAGGGAACAGGTGGAGGAGACCCTGGAGAGATGGCGATATGCTCTAGAGGGAAGAGGAATGAATGTCAGCAGGACTAAGACAGAATAGAGGAATGGTGAGGATGCAAGGAGTAGAGGTGGCGAAGGTGGATGAGTTTAAATACTTGGGATCAGTAGTTCAGAGTAATGGTGAGTGTGGAAGAGAGATGAAGAAGAGTACAGGCAGGATGGAGTGGCTGGAGAAGAGTGTCAGGAGTGATTTGTGACAGACTAGTATTAGTAAGAGTGAAAGGGAAGGTCTACAAGAGGGTAGCGAGACCAGCTATGTTATATGGGTTGGAGACAGTGGCATTGACAAAAAGGCAGACGTTGGAGCTGGATGTGGCAGAGTTAAATATGTTAAGATTTGCACTGGGTGTGACGAGGGTGGACAGGATTAGGAATAAATATATTAGTGGGTCAGCCAAGGTTGGAAGGTTTGGAGACAAAGCCAGAGAGGCAAGATTATGTTGGTTTGGACATGTGCTAAGGAGGGATGCTGAGTATATTGGGAAAAAAATGCTAAGGATAAAGCTACCAGGTAACAGGAAAAGAGGAATGCCTAAGATATAAGGTTGGTGGATGTGGTGAGAGAGGACATGCAGGTAGATGGTGTGACAGAGCAAGATGCAGAGGACAGGAAGAAATTGAAACAGATGATCCGCTGTGGTGACCCCTAACTGGAACAGCCAAATGAAGATGATGATGATTGCTGGTGGATCCATTCAGATAACCTCTTTCTGGGAAGTATTTTCTCTCTTCCTCCCCCAATAGCCACAATAAACATGGATGCTTCCCAACAGGGTAGGGGGGGCATTTCTTGGGAAAAATGGTTTAAGGCACTTGGTCCCCCTCGGAGATCAGGTTGCATGTCAGTGTCTTAGAGATGAGGGCAGTCCTCCTATTTTGCAAGCCTTTCAGGACGTTCTCCCTTTAGAGATTATTGCAGTCCTTATGGAGAATGTGTCAGTGGTCTGGTACATAAAGAGGAACCAAGTCCTACAAATTATGCAGAGAGGCCATGAGGGTCTGGGAATGGGTGATCTATAAAGACCGTTTTCGTATTGCAATGCACATGCTGGGGAAAACCAAAGCACTGGAAGACGGACCCAGCAGGTCCATCCTGATTCCTTATGTGTAGTTCCTCAATCAAATGGTAGCAAATATGATCTTCAGCCATTGAGGCCAGCCTTGCTGCGACCTATTTGCCTCTCCAGGTGCAGTCAGTACTTTGCTCTGATCCCCCCTCCGGGGGAGTCATGAAGGGATTCTGGGATTCATGATTGGCTCACCGGTCTCCTGTATGCTTACCCCGCCTCTACTGCTGATCACAAAGTTTCTACAGAAAGCAAGCAGGCTGAAGAGCTCGGTCATCCTCATTGCCCTTTACTGGCCTAGACAGGTGTTATGATTCCCCTTCCTCTGGTCTCGCTTGAAATATCCTCCATGCATACCAGAGCCCACTCAGGATCTCTTACCTCATCCATCAGGAATTCAACATCCCAATCTCCATGCCTTCAAACTAACCGCAGTGTTTCTCCACTTCCAGTGATAGTAAGATGGTCCAGGCTCGATTCCCCAGTTTGTGACGTTATCTTAGCCTCCCAGAAGGCCTCCACCAAGAAAGTCTACAGAAGCAAATGGAAAAGATTTTCCTTATGGGCTTGCAAGCAGAATGTTGACCCCTTTTCAACAACTACTCTGGCCATTCTTCTTTTTTCTCACTACTCTTTTTAAGGAAGGGGATATTTTTTTCAACTATTAAAACTTCAGTTAGCCATATCCAACTTCCATGTTGGAAAGGAAACTTTCACGAAGGAAATGTTCCTCCTCAGACCTCCATTAAAGGATCCCTCTCCTCTTTGGGATTTAACGGTGATCCTTCAGGGGTTAACTCAGAAACCCTTCGAACCGGCAGACAAATACAACATTGTTTCTTGGAAATTATCTGTTTAGTAGCTATTACTTCAGCAAAAGGAATTTCTGGATCCCAGACCTTATTGGCTAGGCCTCCCTTACATTATTTTATATAAGGATAGGGTGTCTCTATGAACCAAGTCTTCCTTTTTGCCTGAAGTGGCCACAGAGACCAACATTAGCTAGTCCATAGAATTACCTGTTTTCTTTCCAAACTTTACTAATAATGGCAAATATATGCTGCACCTTCCTGATGTCCACAGGCAATTACGTTTTTATCTTTACAGAACGAAACAGTACAGGAAGTCTGATCAGCTGTTAGTATCCTTTTCCCCTAACCGCATAGGTCAGGCAGTATATAAAATTTCTCTGGCCAAATGGATTACTGATTATATCTTGATTTATTCTCAGAAAGGTTTGGAGTTGCCTTGTCGTCCTTGAGCGTGCATTCCACTAGATCTATGGCTACTTTATCTGCCTTTTCTTCAAGATCCTCCTCTGATGACATCTGCGCTGCAGCCACTTGGTCAAAGATGCGTATCTGTGTTTACATATTGCTTCTGGTGACTGTGTCTAATTTGTAGAACTTCCACTGGTTCGATGGTGCTCTGGCATGTCTTTCCTTGAGGGTGTTCTGAGAGTTATGTAGCTGGGGGCTCTGACCCATGCATGAGTAACAATGAAAGGACATCAGATTTACAAGTTATGTACTTAACATAAACTTGGTATCTGTGTTGTCCATTTTCATTCTTTCTCACCTCCCCCTCATCCATCTCCCAACCTTGTCACTCCTAGAATGGTCTTTAAATACTTTATAAGCTGTCATAATGTTCTTCGTGTTTCACTGTTGCAGTCATTACATTTGGGTTATCTGCTTGCAGGTAGCCCTCAGTTGGCCTGATTATCAATGTCTTGGGTCCTGCGTCGGTTGCTGTCATCTTCCATGATGTCAGGTAGTCAGGGGTGTAAAGCATGCAGCCGATGCCATTACATCAGTCTTTCTTGTCGTGCGGTGCCCAAAGCAGAAGCAGTTCGCAAGTGCCAGTTGGCAGACTTCTGAAATTTTCATTTTCGAGTTTTAAATCCGAACTCTTCAACAAAGCTAAGTACCCCATTGGGGATCCTTTTTCTTGCTCTATACTGATGTCAGTAAAAGTTAACAATTGTATTACTTGTGGAAAGCAAATGCCTCCCAGATGGCCTACCTCACGCCAGAGAAACAAGTTTGACAGCCTACTTCAAACTACTGGCCACAAAGACCCAGCTATCTGCAAGGAAAATACTGCAAGCCCTGGGGTTCATGGCCTCTTGCATTCTACTAATTCCATATGCAAGACTGCATATGAGGAAACTACAGTGGTATCTAAAAAGCCTATGGTGTCAACATTCTCCGGACCTGGAATCAATGCCTATCATTCTTTGTATAAAGACAGAGTTCCTTTGGTGGGCAAAGGCCTACCACCACAACAAGGGATTGCCATTCACTCTACCCCCTGCTGCCCAAACCCTAACAGACGCATCAGACTATGCATGGGGGGCTCACTTGGCAGGGCAGTACATTCAGGGCACATAGGACCCGAGTCAAATGCACCTGCATATCAGTCAAAAAGAAATATTAGCTGTACATAATTCTCTGACAGTCTTCAAGGACCACATTCTTCCAGGACAGTTATTGGTAAAGAAGGACAACACCACTGTTATGTGGTACATAAGCAGGGGGGAACCCACTCGTACCCTCTTTGCAGACTAGCCATGGCTCTGTGGAACACAGCCTTGACCTACCAAGTGCACCTACAAGCTCAATTCCTGCCAGGCATGCTAAATACACTGGCAGATGACCTAAGCAGAAATATCGTGGACCCACACGAGTGGAAACTGGAACCAAAGATATTCAACATTTTGAGAAACAAATGGAGGAACCCAGAGATAGACCTGTTTGCCTCCCCTCAGAACTACCAATTGGACAAATTCTGCTCAAGGACTCCCCACACACAAGCTTGGAAAGTGGATGCCCTGTCCTTCACCTGGATAAACCTCTCAGTTTATGCTTTTCCCCCTCTGCCTCTCCTCTCTAAAGTTCTACTAAAGATCAAACAGGACAAACCAAGGACAATACTCATTGCACCGGACTGGACACGCCAACACTGGCACCCCCTCTTGCACAGTGTGTCACTGCTGGAACCATGGCACTTGCCTCAGACCCCTTTCCTGCTGACCCAGCAGGAGGGCCAGATTCTGCACCCCGAGCTTCAAATCCTGAACCTTGCAGCCTGGCTAATTACTTGAGCTCTCCATTGCCGGCCCTCAGTAAGCAAGTGCTGGATGTCATTCTGGAGGCAAGGAGGCCTAGTACTAGAAAATCCTATGCTGAAAAGTGGAAAAGATTCTGTTCCTGGAGCCAAACTCAGGGGATGGGCACAACAGTGCCCAGTTTGCTGCATATTCTTCAATGCTTAACAGAGATGCTTCACAAGGGCCTTTCCTTCTCTTCTATTAAAATTCATGCCTTGGCCATTTCAGCACATTATAATACTGAGCCCCACCCCTCTTCTCTCACCCACTACTGAAGCAATTCCTCAGAGGGGCCAAAAACTTAAGACCACCCAGGAGAGCCCCCTACTCCAGCCTGGGACCTTAACTTTGTATTGGAAAAGCTCACTCTACCTCCCTTTGAGCCAGCTGCAACTGCAGAATTGAAATTCCTTTCCTGGAAAACAGCCTTCCTTCTAGCCATCACTTCAGCAAGAAGGGTGTCTGAATTACAGGCCCTCATAGCAGTGGAGCCTTTCATCATCTTTCATGAGGTTAGGGTATCCCTCAGGACCAATCCTTCCTTTATGCCCAAGGTGGTATCCAGTGTGGCCCTTAATCAGTCCATTCATTTGCCAACCTTCTTTTCTAATCCACAGAACAAAGGGTAACAAATACTGCACTCATTTGACATGTGCAGACAACTTAGATTTTACTTGGACAGGACTAAGCCTCTCAGGAAATTGGAACAGCTGCTGGTTGCCTTTGCTGCAGGGGCAGAGGGGAAGGCCATTTCAAAGCAAACCATTTCTAAGTGGATAGGCCATTGCATTCATTTCTGCTATAAGCACCATGGAAAACCTACCTCACAGAGGATAAGATCCCATTCCACCAGGGCTGCATCTACTTTCACAGCCTTTTTCAGAGGTGTGCCTACCAGGGACATCCTAGAAGCTGCTACCTGGAGTTCTGTACATACCTTCACCAAGCATTACCACTTGCCATTTTTTTCTAAATCCAGAGCTGGTTTTGCCACTGCAGTCTTGCAGGGCCTAATAGCTGGTCCTAATGCTCTCTAATTGCCTCCTCCCTTCCTTAGCTTTGGGAATCTACCCAAATGTAATGACTGCAACAGTGAAACGCGAAGAACATACTACAGTTGTGTACACTTAACATAAATGTAGATGTTCAAGTGTATTCACTGTTGCAGTCCTGGTTACCCTCCCTCCAGCCCCCTGACTTCTATTGACTGTACCTCTCTTCTTGTTTACTATATTTAAAGCTTTCTGGTGTATTTGCTTTTTGTTGGAAGTTTAACCTTGTATATAATTGCTTCCCATTATGGGGGCACTTGACATCTGGGGCAAGAAAAACTGATGTAATGGCATCAAGTCCATGCTTTATACCCCTGACGTCATGGAAGATGAGACAGCAACCGATGCAGGACCCAAGACTTTGATAATCAGGCCAACTGAGGGCTACCTGCAAGCAGATAACCAAAATGTAATGACTGTAACAGTGAATACACTCTAACATCTGCATTTATGGTAAGTGTACGCAACTGTACTTTCCTGGTTTGAACCTCATCTATCTCTTGTTTCTGTCTGTCTCTATAACAAAGTGGGCAGTAAGGGAGCAAACTCGATCTGAGGAGTTGGGGATGGAATAGAGCATTATGGGCAATGGGAGGAGCTTGAGATTTAGATCCGAAGTCTAGTAAATGTGGCCAGTTTGGATACTAGACCCATTTGTGAGGAAGAATGAAAATGGAGAACACTGATACCAACTTATGGTAAGTACATAACTTCTAATTTCAGCCTATACTGTATAAACACACAGTTATTAAACATGATGTAAGTACCAATCCTGAAATGCACCCAAAATCACAGAAAACAGTACATGTCATGTCAGGTTACGTACTGAAGTTATTTGCAATTCTAATCTTTTAATAAGGGATTTCCTTTCTGGTTCTGACAGAATGAAGACAGACTGTGAGTAAACTTTCTGATGCTTCATACGAGATGACCATATTCTATGCTGCTCCTTTTTATATAGTCTTAGTAATTTTTCTATTAGTCTTTAGTAGTTACGAGCATGGTACTGGTAAAATAAATGTTTAATTTTTGCAAATATGTGGTATGTTTTATTCTGATATTTACATTTCAGCCAGTAGTTAGGGCCTGAACTACTAGAAAAGAGACCAAGATATTTTACTAGTAAGAAATAAACACATGCAAACCCAACAGTACATCTTTATATACAAGTATTTAGAAAGGCGTTAGCTTTTTGTTAAAACAAACTATTCCCAACATAACCTATACATTATGAAACACTCTTAAGTCTACAACATTCAAAACCTAATGCATAAATCTCCGAATATGTACTGATGCATACTGAATTAAAACATTTTTGAAGAACTGCTTTTGGCATCATTTTTACAAGCTGTCATAATTAAATGAAAAACTGGTAGTGTTTGATATGGTAACCATTTGAAGTGTTGGGACCAGCTATAGCAAGTCCCAAAACATGGAAACTGAGTGGCTGAAAAACTGACTTACACATAAAGACGTTTAAAGGTGAAGTGAGATCTTTGAGGTTCACTGTTTCCCAGAGCTATCTGCCTTTTTTTTCAGCTTGTCAGCACTCTGTATTTCAAGTGCCGACATTTCAGTAGACCCCTTTATACCGTTTTGTCACCTTTGATTAGCATGTCAGAGGACATTATGATGCCTTGCATATAAGAAGCAAGTAATTTCCACTGTATTTAATGTTCTTCCTACCTCAAGCAATATTTAAAGTTAAGTAATATTTAAAGCTATAATTTTGTGTGACCAGGGTGGGATTTTTTTCAAAGTTTATCATGGTAATATTGGGGACTTGCTGCATTCATTGAGGCAGCATGTGCTTTTGTTCACTTCTTTCTTTTGTGTCCCTAATGTTGTGACACTGGGATTTGCCATTAAATCCCAGGCTTCCTGTGGTTTTATTTCTTTCTTGTGAAACAATTCTACATTGTGACATACACAGATAATGGGGCTGGGGCTGCTGCACTTAAATTTGGCATTTATTTGTTGATTGACACTGGGATAAGGGCAGAGGTAGAATCTGCTTTTTATTGGACATTCAACAGAAGGAGGCTGTGGATGAACCCCTAGGGCAAGAGATTGATTGGAAGTGCACATTGTATGTCCAGCCTTCACAAATTGTGGCATGTTTTGTCCTGATATTTGTATCTCACCTTCTGCTTACTTAAGACATGGGAAAGAAACCTATAAAGAGTGAAGCATGTAAGTCATATCAGGATGCAAGGGTACGTAACAAGCAATCTGATATTGTTAATCCTCGTATATTCCTTACACATGGGTATCGGTCCCGACCTCGGAACCGAGACGGCCATTTTCCAAGCTCCCGTCAGCTTCAAACTCTCGAGCTAAACTCTTACCCGCAATCCCCCTCTCCCTGTTACCTCAGATTTCGTTTGCCGCATTGCCATTCGGTCGTGTCAAGCTGCTTCTCTTGAGCTAAGTATAGTTATTTGTTGTCAAATAGTCATTTATATTACTTTTCTGTGAGAAAAGTTTCTATTTCGTTGTCTCTTACCCTATTGCATCTAGCGACCATATTTTCTTGAGTTTCTTCTCTTTTCTCTACTTTTTTACCGCAAGGTATTCTCCCCTTACCATTGTTGGTAATCTTCCCTTTTTTCATACCTTCGGGTATTCTTTTGTACCATTGCTGGTACCCTTTTCTACTTTCTACATTCTCTATCATGGCAGATAAGAAAGGTAGTCCGGGGTTTAAATGGTGTTCTGATTGTGGTCACAAATTGCCTACATCTGACGCACAGTCTTTGTGCGTTTATTGTTTGGGGGCGTCCCACTTATCTGTTGATGCGCCCTGTGCTATCTGTGAAAATTTTTCAAATAGAACTTTGTTAGAAAGGAAAAACAAGTTGTTGCTGAAGGGACTTCTTAAATCTCTCTTTTCAGAGGCTATTTCTGGGTCGGAGGCCTCAACCCCTCCTAGAGCCCATGAGAAAATTTTGGATGTTCCTACCAAGGCTAAATCTTTGCCTTCGTCCCCAGCTGGGGACTCCCGCCAACCAAAACCTAAAAAGGCTAAAGTTTCAGTTCCAGAGCTCACTCAGTCAGCCCCAATGCTTTCGGTGCCTAGACCTTCGGCACCGAGGCCTTCGGCTCCACTAGTGATCTCGGCTCCGTCTTCTCCTGCAGCCTTCACTATATCGGCACCGAGGGGCTCCTCGGTTCAGACTATTACTACTGTATCTGCACCGACTGCTCAGTCAGCGCAGACCTTGACCACGTCGGCTCCGACATCATACTCAGAACCGACGCCTCTATTGTTGACTCCAGTTTTGTCGGTTCCAGCTTCGGTACCAACAACCACTTCGGCACCGATCCCTGTGTCGGTGCAGACCGTGACCTCTGCACTGATGACTTCTTCAGTGCAGACACCCATAGTCCAGTCTCTCTCGGCACCGTTGTTCTCTGTGTGGACTGGTGAGATGGACACAGAGTTTGCCTCTTCTGTGGACAGGCCTGTTTCTCCCTCAGTCTCCGTGAGGTCCACTAGAAGCCTTTCCTAACGAGATGTGTTGTGTTTTGTGTCAGGTGCTCTTAGCCAGCGGTATCCCACTCCCCAGGAACTATCCTTCCTTGGGAGGTAAGTGATCACCCATCTCCAAAGACCCCTTCTTATTATCCTCTTTCATTGCCTTTGAAGTCCATGGATGTAGCACAGACTTCCCCTTCTGCGGTTCCCTTTATGGATCTCACTAAGGAACCGCAGTTGCCTTCATGGCAGGAAAGTTTTGCTACGATCCAGGATGTCAGTTGTGACATGCATAATTTGCTGCTCCACAGCCATCTGGGGACTCAGGGTCGGCAGGCTGAGCCACTTAGGGGGAGGGGGGTGACCCCTGTCCTGGACATTCAATCCTCTTCAGGTGGACCAGCCTTCCAACAGATGGAGAAGGCTTTAGCTGCTGGCGGTACTGGACTGTCTATCCCTCCGCCCTCCTCTGGTACACTGGTTTCACAAGTCGCACCGAGCAGACACTGGGTGCAAGGGCCTCAGGACATATTCCCACAGGAAACCCCTTTTTCTGCTGTCTTCTCCAGCTTCTCCCGCTGAGGAAGTCCACCGGAAAAGTTCATGTAAGAGGAAGCACATGGACTCCACAGAGGAGTCCCTCATCGAAGGCACAGATTTTGATGAAGGGAAAGGATCCCCTTGGTCACCCTCTGAGGTATCTTTTGGTGATATCCTTGAAATCCTGAAGCAGAGAGGTGATTGGCAGTCCTCTAATCCAACCTCTGAGGAATCTGTGTTCCTACAGGCCTTTCGCACACAGCCCCCTACCTCCTGGGTTACACCACCTGCCGATGAACTTGTCCGGCTTATCGTGCAGTGTGCTTGGAAGGCTCCTGACACCGTTGAAGCTATTCCCTGGAGGCCAGATAAGATTTTGTCCCCTCCTGCTATGGATCTCCATTGGTCAAAAGGTCTTCCTGTGGATGCTTTGGTGGTGGTGGCCGCAACAGAAAAGGATCTGGCAGAAGAAGAAAGCCAGACTGTCCATCCTCCTAACAGAGAGTTCGAGGCCCTGGACAGGATAGGAAAGCGCACCTTTGCATCAGCAACCTTTACAATCAGGTCCCTGAATTATATGGCACACTTTACCAGGCTTCAAAAGGATCTGATTTCTGAGCTCTCTGAAACCTTGGCTGGTGCCATGTCTTGAGGTCTGTGACGTGGCCTCTCAGCTGGCCACCATTGAGTCAATATCGAACTCCTGTATGCGACTGATATCTCACACATCAGAAGGAGCAGCTGTGGTCTTGAGATGACACACCTGGATGCGCTTGTGCAATTTCACGGAACCCTTTAAGGCTTTCTTTCTTAATGCTCCCATTGAGGCCTCTTCGTTGTTTGGACCCAAAGTTAAATGCACATTGGCCAGATGTGAACAGGATGGTAAGACCTTTTCTGCTGTAGGTGTCCATTATTCTTCCCCTCAATGTGCTTTCTCCCGAAACCAAAAGAGTGGGAAGGTATGATTCAAGAAATCTCAGGGTCCTTTCCGTGACACACAGGCCGAGTTCTCCCCTAGAGGCAGAGGGGGAAACTCACAGGGAAGACTCTCCTTTCGGGGCAGAGGGGGTCTGTATAACCAGGGTTCCAGGGACTCTTTCCCTGGCCATCCCTACCAGTGCTCCTGAAGAGTGGCCCAACTCCTTTCCTCTGGAGGTGGTTGGGGGTCGTTTCTCCTTGTTACCCTTCTGCCTGGCTAACCATCACCACCGATTCTTGGGTACAAAGGATTATAACCAGAGGTTATCATATCCCCTTCGATATTTCTCCTGTCCCTTCAAAAAACCTTCCCGATGTTCCACCCAATCAAAGGGAAGAAGCAGCACTAGAGATAGAAAAGCTGCTAAGAAAGAGAGTCATCCAAATAGTCCCTCCAGACAACATAGGATCCGGATTCTACTCGACTATTTTTGGTGCCAAAGAAAACCCGGGACTGGAGACCAATTTTGGATCTCAGTGTATTGCACAAGTTTGTGAGAGTACAAAAATTCTCGATGGTCACAATACAGTCTATCCTCCCACTTTTGGAAAAAGACGATTGGATGTGCTCGATAGATCTTCAAGATGCGTACTACCACATAAGAGGACAGGCCATCAAGAAGATTTCTGCGCTTCCGTGCGGGAGCCAGTCACTACCAGTTCAGAGTACAGCCCTTCGGACTCTCTACAGCCCCCAGAGTGTTCACAAAGTGCATGGCAGTCATCACAGCTCACTTACGACTTCAAGGATTCCAGGTGTTTCCATACCTAGACGACTGGCTCATTTCCGCCCCCACCAGACTTCTACTGGAAGAAGCCCTGGCATACTCTCTCCTCACTGCACAAAGGCTAGGCATAACTATAAACTGGCAAAAATCCAATCTCACCCCATCTCAGTCGACAGAATTCATAGGGGTTAACTTGGACACAAAGAACTGCAGAACTGCCATTCCAGAGCACAGAATTTTAAGGATAAATCAACAACTGATTCCAATCCTTTCAAGGGAGAAATCCACGGCTCACTCTGTTCTACAGCTGTTGGGTTCCATGGCAGCCTCCATCACCATTGTCCCCCTGGCCAGGTTTCACATGAGGCTTCTTAAGTGGCTACTGCTCACCCAGTGATATCCCTTTCAGCATCCTCTTTCAGCCAAGATTCGAGTAACCCACAGGTGCAAACAGGATTTAAATTGGTGGATGACACACAATCTGTCACAATGGTCTCGCCCCTTCTCCCCCCAGCAACCCAAGGCCACAGTGACCACGGACACCTCCCTGATGGGGTGGAGAGGCTGTCAGGGACAGACAGTCCAAGGCACTTGGTCCGAACTGGAGGCCCATCTGCATATAAATGTTCTAGAGCTGAGGGCGGTGCTTCTGGCGTTGCAAGCATTCCATCCCCTGCTGCCGTCTGGGACGATTGCGATTCAATCAGACGACATGGCGGTGGTCTGGTACATCAACAAGCAAGGTGGAACCAAATCTTACCCCCTTTGTCGAGAGGCCATTAGGATATGGTAATGAGCAATGGCTACCAACCGTTTTCTTCTAGCAGCGCACATTCCCAGGAGTTCCAACGTGATAGCAGACAGACTCAGCAGGTGCATTCTTCAACCTCACGAGTGGTCTCTGAATCCCTTGATAGCGACGGAGATCTTCCACCGCTGGGGCCATCCTTGCTGCGACCTCTGTGCATCCCTGACCAACTACAAATGCAGCAACTACTTCGCCCTGATTCCCCCTCCGGGACAGTCACCCAGGGACGCTCTAGTCCACGATTGTCCCTTGGGTCTTCTTTATGCATTCCCACCCTTTCCCCAGTTTCTGAAGAAAGCCCGTCATTTGAAGAGCAAGGTGATCCTCATAGCACCATATTGGCCTCGACAGATTTGGCCTCCCCTTTCTTTGGATCGACCATAGATTCTCCATCCAATCCCAGAGTTGATCTCACATCCACAGAACCTGATTCATCACAACTTGAGCAGCCTGAAGCTCACAGCTTAGCTACTCCAATTCCCTTGATTGCCAGGCAGAATGATATTTCATTACCAGTACGTGACATTCTCATTGCATCTCATAAGTCTTCAATTAGAATTACTTATCTGAGCAAGTGGAAAAGATTTACCTGTTGGCTGAAAGATAAACAAGTAGATCCCTTCTCAGCACCAGTGTCGATGATACTAGACTATCTGGCTGACCTTTTTCAATCGGGTCTATCGGCCTCTACCATTAGAGTTCATTTGACTGCAATTTCTAATTTCCATGAGGGTGTCCAAGATTCCTCTCTTATGTCCCACAGATTGTGCAAGACCTTCATAAAATGTGTGAATCATCTGAAGCCACCTTTTAGAGAACCTATTTAACCATGGGATTTATTATTAGTTCTCAAGCTCTGACAATGCCACCCTTTGAACCAGCTTCTTCTTGTGACCTCAAGCATTTGTCATGGAAAACCTTGTTTTTGGTCGCCATTACTTCTGCCAGATGTATTTCTGAGCTTCAAGCTTTATGTATCAAGAGTCCATACTTGATTTTTCATAGAGAGAGAGTGTCTCTGAGAAATAATCCATCATTTCTGCCAAAAGTGATCTCTGAAATGTCCATTAATCAAACCATTGAATTGCCAGTTTTCTTTCCCAATCATTTAAACAGAGGATAGTATTGCCTACATACCCTAGGTATCCACAGGCAAATCCATTTTTACTTAGACAGGACTAGGTCATTTCATAAGTCTGACCAGTTATTTTTGGCCTAGATTAGGATCTGCTCTTGCTAAGATCACATTAGCTAGATGGTTGAAGGAATGTGTAACCTTCATTTATACACAACGTAATATCTCGTTGCCTACTACCATGAAAGCTCATTCAACAAGGTAGGTGGCAGCTTCTGCTGCCTTCCATGCCAGAGCTTCTTTACATATGACATCTGTGCAGCTGCAACTTGGGCTACGCCTCATACCTTCATCAATCATTACAAATTGGATTTGGCCTGCAGGGGAAGAGCATCTTTCAGTTCTATGGTGCTCAGGAATGTCCTTCCATGAGACCCTCCCAGGAACAGAGGTAGCTGGGGGACTCTGTACCACGCGTAAGGAATGAACGAGGATTAACAATATCAGATAAAGAAGTGATGTCTTACCATAATGTTCCATCTGTTTTGTTGATCCTCGTGCAGTCATTACAACCCTACCTCCTTCCCCCTCCTGTGGCTTCTAGTGGATCTCACCATCCGGTTCTCTTAGGTTATTTGACCAGAGGTAGCCTCTACCTTCTTTTGACTTGCAAACTCAATCTGAGGTAACAGGGAGAGGGGGATTGTGGGTAAGAGTTTAGCTCGAGAGTTTGAAGCTGACGCGAGCTTGGAAAATGGCCAGCTCGGTTCCGAGGTCGGAACCAATACCCATGCGTAATGACTGAACGAGGATCAACAATACAGATGGAACGTTATGGTAAGACACAACTTCTTTTTATTGTGCGTCTTATGTGGATATATTTAAAAAAAAGGCTTACCCTGAGCAAGCCAAGAGTCTGCTGCTGTCAGTTTCATAGCGGGCATTTTATTGTAATGGTTTGCCGTAAGACTGATACAACGAGCATTGGCAGCTTTACCTTGGAGACAAACGCAAAGACATATTTTGTGTGACAGGATCACTTTAGTCTTGATCATGAAGATTGTATCCATGACAGTTTTGTCAGCAAATCAATGGTCAGTCCTTTACATCAACCAGGAGCAGTGAACCTTGAAGTACATTTACATATGTAAAATTGTAGATATTGGTGAGTGGTTTGAAATTTCTGTTATGAAGCACTGTTCTCTATGCAGAAAACCATTTCTTGTGAATGTACTGCTTTATATTCATTTTTGACTCAAAACGATTGCTTATGTTTGAATCTCAAAACAAGACGACTGAGGCGCTTGCACTAGCTTTTCAAGTCTTATCATTTAGTTATGCTCCCCCCCCCCCCAATGTGAGGTTCTGTAGGAGTGTTTTCCTTACTCAGGTGGAACACTTAATATGCCTAATGTTTGGGTTCTTGGGCTACCATAGCAGAAAATAAGTAGACAATCTTCCTTCTGTAACATAGTTCTGCTTAGTTTACTGTTTGTACAAGTAGGACATGCCGACTTGTCGAGTGACTTCTTAAATATTAGAGTTTGGGTTTCTCATGCTGTACATAGCCCTAGTGTACACCTATAAGCTTAACAGCCACAGGTGCCTTTTTAATCCTAACCAAGCATCTCAAGTGTATCCAACAAGTTTTGGTGCCCAGGAAGATATTTTAAGGGTATGTGTAGGCTAGGGCATGGGTGGTCAAGCATTTACAGGCTGTCTCTGTCCAGTAGAGAAACAGTTGACAGACCAGACATGAATTTCCATTTTCCCATCCAGGTGTCCCAGGTTATGCTGAAATAGTGTCAGCGAAGAACTTTGCTTCACCTGTTAAGACAAGGGGTTTTCTCTGAGACACATACATGTCCCTGTTTTTGTTACAAGCAATGTTTAAGTCCCTGGATTGGAAGTCTGGGAATGCAGCAGGCTGAGATGAGGTCAAAGCAGATATGATTAAGATGTTGGGTGAGATAGGGGAGAATGGACTCCTGAGGATATTCAGAGCAGTATGAAGAGAAAGAATAAGCATACTGGTGCCAGGGCACAAGGACAAAGGAACAGCCATGACTGTGAACAGTACAGAGGTATTCTAATGTCACATTGCTTGAAAGTTTTGGAAAGGGTGATTGATAAATACATAGAGTAGTAGAAAGTAAGTTGGGAGACGAGTAGTTCAGATTCAGATCAGGATAAAGCAAGACTGTCCTGATGCTTGTAGTGAGGCAGATAGTTGATAAGAAAATCGAGATGAAGTTTGAGGGCTTTCAGTAAAACAAAAAGTTCTCTAAGATGTGACATAGACTCCAGTGGATATGACTAGAAACAACTGTATAAAAGACCGACCTGCCAAACAGTATATGACTGTAACATAAAAGTTGGAACTAGACATATAACAAAAAAAGTTGTATATAAAAGGTGGTAATAAAAACTATATAAGAAAACAATGCTTTCTGTAATGTCTTTCAGTCTGAGTGGTCTTGCAGATAAATACAAAAAGAAATGACTGGTGAACTATATTAAAAAATGTAGTGCAAATAGCTGGGCTACAGGAGACGCACCTGGAAAAAACTGAACGTGTGAATTTGGTAAAGAAAGGCTTTCAGGATGGTTATTCAATGGAATATCTGAGGCAAAGGAAAAGAGAGGAGTACTTGCATTAATTGCAAGATGATCTTCAATAGTGGTAGAAGAGGAAAAAGTATTGTAATGGAAGATGTATAATACTAAAGGGCTACTGGCAATGGAGGAGGATTGCACTGGCATTCATTTGTATTCCACCTAAAACTGCTATAATGGAGCTTAAGAAAATTCTGGGAGAGAATCAGCTTTCAGCAAGGAATATTACTTATAGCTGGGGGCTGGAATTTGGTTTCCAGCAGTGAAGATGTGTCTGGGGGAGGGGCCTAGAAAGAAAAAGTGTAACAAAGGAGGGTAGATTTTTGAAGAAGTTTATGAAAATGTTTGGCATAGAAGATGTGAATTCAGTGCTAGGAGTTAGGAATAACTTTACATATTCTCCAATATACAAAAACTGGGCTAGGCTAGGTAGAATTTATATCTCACAGGAACATGTGCATTTAATTTAAGGTTATGAAACGTACCCAATAACTATTTCAGATTATGCGCTAATAATAACCAAAATAAAAATGCAAGGCACTTCCTACCTATCTGTTGAAAAGAGTACTGTAAAAAATATGCTAGACACACCACCATGGAAAACTTCTTGAGAACAAGAAACCTTTAATGAAAAACTAAACAAAATAAACAGACTTAAAAGATTAGCGCTTTCGGCTTCCGCCTTCTTCAGATCTTAGTGTGCTCCAAACAATATCTTTAAATACATCCAACAACCAATAAAAAAATCACTTCCTTGTATAGAATAAGCAAATAGAAACATGTAGTCCAGTAGCCTAACACGTAAAAAATGCAAAACTAAAATCCTCAATCAGCAAACATCCAATCAAAGTAAAGAAAATAAACCAGTAAAATCGCACATCCAAACTGCTTCGACTTATGGTTCAAAACTAATACCTCAACATCTCCTAATTGAATACATCCAAACTGCTTCGACTTATGGTTCAAAACTATAATACCTCAACATCTCCTAATTGAATGTAAACATAATGCCCAAAGAATCGTAAATTAAAAACTAAACTACAAGTAATATATAAAGCTATACTAAAGCCATTAGTGTGACCTGATGAAATAAAACATACATTACCTAAATACAAGCTGATTGGCGAATCGATGGCCAATCACTACTTGGAGACATGCTCCAGATCCAGTAGCAGCATACACTGTCAACTACCAGTTTACAGCTTGGCTGTAAGCGGAGCTCGAGTCCCTGGTACTACTGACCAGATATTAATAAAGGTCTACCAAAACCTAAAGAGAGATAATTATCTTTTCTGGTTCAGGCTGCTCGCAATAAAATAATGTAGCTCTTATGATTTGGAGATTGCCATAATAAATGACATCTAGAAGTCTGCAAGCTACATAGACAGCTCTTCAGTAAGGTAACATCTTCTTTGCAAAAGATATATATGTCACCACGTAATACAAACACAACACCCATTTAAAACTCATAACTCCAGATCTGAAGTACAAGTGATGTATAGGACAGTGTTAGAACCACAAACACACTTTTGACCCACAAAGCTAAACCCAAAAGGCTGATTGGCTATTGAACACGAAGAAAACCTATTGCTACTTAAAAGCACACACCAAATCCAATGGAAGTATACACTGTCCAAGTAGCTAAGCTGTAAACTGGTAACTGACAGTGTATGCTGGTGTTGGATCTGGTGTGTCTCCAAGTAGTGATTGGCCATCGATTTGCCAATCAGCTTCTGTTTAGGTTATGTATGTTTGTTTTATTTCGTCAGGTTACACTAATGGCTTTAGTATAGCTTTATATATTACTTGTAGTTTAATTTTTAATTTACAATTCTTTTGGCATTGTTTACATTCAATTAGGCAATGTATATTTGTTGATAATGAGTATGTTACCTTACAGAACTGCTGCTTGAGCAGTCTGTAGATATTTTTGATACCACTTAATGTGACGATTTATACATTTTGTAAGTAACATCATTTTTATTTTGAAGAATGTGAGATGTGTACTTGAATCTTTAGGTTTTGATAGACCTTTTATTGTCTGGTCAACAGTATCCGCTTATAGCTTGGCTGTAAGCTGGTAAGACGGTGCATCATGTTGTTCATTCTGGAGCGTGCCTCCAAGTAGTGATTGACTGTTTTTGCAATGACTCGCCAATCAGCTTCTGCTCAGGTTATGCATGTCTGTTTTATTCTGTTGGGTTATACTATACATTATCTGCAGTTTAGCTTTTTAATTTGATTTTTTTGGGCATATTGCTTACATATATTTAGCCGATGTATATTTGTTGATGCAGGTTACTTTACTGAAAGGCAGCTTGTGCAGGCTGTAGATTTTGTAATGCCACTTAATGTGGCGATCTTGTTAGATCAAGTAACATCACTTTTATCCGGAAGAGTTGTGAGCTTGAATGCGGAAAAAACACCAATTTCTCTTGGGCTAGATATATCTTTTGAGCATACGGTTGAGTATGTATTGGGTTTTGATAACTGGACACGTTGCGGTATTAGTTTTGAACCATATGTTGAAGCAGTTTGGATGTGCGTTTTTATTTATTTTATTCTTTTTTTATTTTTTCTTTATTTTGATTGGATGTTTGCTGAGTGGGGATTTTAGTTTTGCATTTTTTATGTGATAGGCTACTGGACTGCATGTTTCTGTTTCATAGGTTCATACTAGGCTATCTGCCCTAGGGCATTTGTAAGCCTAGTCAGTGTGCTTGGCTTTCGCCACCCATTTTAAATTAATTTTGCTATGCCCTTTTTCGAGGTTAGTATACTGTGCCTCTGTCTAACAGTGACACATAACTGATGCCCAGGGGTAAACCTACGATCTCCCATCCACTCATCAAGATTCCTCTTGAAGAGAGTCAATGAGGAACTCTGCCTAACCTGGACTGGGATTTTATTCCAGAGTGAAGGGAGCCTCTGGGTTATAAATCTGTCCCTCCAGCATGTCCTGTTTATTTCAGTGCTGAGGTTCAAGTCTCTCGAGTGCGTAGCGCGATGGGATTTGGATTTTCTGAGGTGCAGCATATCCATTAATTCCGGGTTGGACATGGCTTTATATGTCAGGCACAGATTGCCTCTGAGCAGGCGGTATGCCCCTGAGTAGAGCTGGAGTTTCTTTAACCGGGCAGCATATGGCATCTGTTTGAGCCCTTTGATCGTCTTGGTGAGGTACTTTTGGGGTCTTTCCAGTTGCTGCAGGTGTCTTGTAAGGTACATCCCAAAAGGGGCATTGTACTCAATTATGAGCCTGATGAGGGATGAGTAAAGCGGCACGATGACTTCCCTTGATCTACATGTGAATCCCTTCATGATTAGGTGGGCTGTATAAAATGTTTTTCTAACCACTTTGGCCACGTGGTTGTCAAATGAGAGATTGCTATCAACTTGGGTCCCCAGGTCCCTAATTACTACTTCTGTACTTAATGGATTACCACCTATGTGGTAATTTGTGGGCACTTTGTTTTTGCCATAGGGGATGACTATACACTTTTTGGCGTTTAGCTTGAGGCCATGGCTCTGGCACCAGTTGTCTGTTTCTATGAGGCCCCTTTGGAGGATGCTTGTGTCGGCTGGAGAGTCGATTATGGCGCCCAGTTTGCAGCCATCTGCGAACTTGGTCAGCCACAGTCCTTCCGTGTTGGCCTGTACCTCCGAGAAATATATACCAAACAAGAGAAGGTCCCAGGACTGAGCCTTGTGGAATGCCACTTGTAACTGGTTTGGAGTCTGACATGGCTCCAGCAAT